>NC_032016.1:8891136-8918185 GCF_001865875.1 Lupinus angustifolius
GATTGCATGTTCAAGTCCCATGAGCGTTGTAGGGGGAGAGGGAGAGATTGTACGATTTATGGAGTCCAACAATCATCCTAGGACTCTTGTACACATACGTCAAAGGTGCTTGAAAACCCAGTCTACCTTGCAACACATGGGCATTAAAAAAGCCTCCCTCAACCTAGTCCCAATAGATTGGTTATGTTTGCACTTGAATAAAATAGATATAAGTTATATAGGATTCAATTGTGAGGCATGAGAGTTGAGTCCCATAATGGAAGTATGGGATTCCAATGTGGGGTTTATTTGGCCTTGGGCTCTTGCAAAAAATCCATACAAATCTTGTTGGACTTATGGGAGCTCAACAATCACCCTAGGACTCCTACGAGCATTCATCCAAAGTGCTTGACACTCGTAAAAACATTATATATGTGTGTGTGTGTGGCTATGCACTGCCACTAAATAATAAAGCTGCTCCTTAACTAGTAGCTATAGTTTTAGACTTAGCGATAAGCACTTGATCCAAGATCTCGTATTAAAATGAGATTGCATGTTTATGTCCCCTGAGTGTTGTAGGGAGAGAGGGAGAGATTGTCCGATTTATGGAGTCCAACAATCATCCTAGGACTCTTGTACAAATACATCAAAGGTGCTTGAAAACCCAGTCTACCTTGCATCACATGGGCATTAAAAAAGCCTCCCTCAACCTAGTCCCAATAGATTGGTTATGTTTGCACTTGAATAAGGTATGATAGTACGCTGAAAATACAACCTGAAATACCTAGGTCCTTACTATCATCAAAATCATGAAATTAAAATTACAAAAAATGCATTAAAATAAACCTAATATATATACTAGCCACCTTTTTAACAAAAAAATGCACTAGAAAAATCAAACATAGCCTATTCAAAACGGAAAAAACTTTGATTACAAGTAACGTCCCTTTGAACAATGTTTGTCCACATACACTAGAACTTAACTAAGTCTAGACCCTTATCATATCTACTAATTTTACATTAGTTAAACAGAAGTGAGAATTCTCAACAACATAGACAATTTATCAACCTTGGGTACACTCTAAATTTTAGACTCCGCTATACCCGCAGTACCTAAACATTAAAATCTGAAACCCATAAACTACTTAATTATTCTCTTCCAACAATATGAAGTATGAAATAAAAAAATTATAAAGCAGATACATACCATTATATAATAAAACATGAGAGAGAGACTGGAATAAATTTTGGGCCACTCAGAATTTGCAGATATTTTGTAAAGACCAATTAGATCAGCTACCCAATGAATCAGACTTGGAAATTCTACTCGAAGTTGATACATGTAAAGCAGGAAAATATTGAAACCTGCATACAGCTGAAGAGGCCTCCACCACCTTTAGATCCACATACACAAATGAAAGCCCAAAGGGCACTAAAAGAGTGTCAAATACCACCCAAAGAAATGGAAACAGAACATAAAGGAAACATCCACGAAAAATGACCTGAAAAGCCCAAGAAAGTTGCTTGTTAAAGACCAATCCACAAGACCAACACAACTACCAATGAAAAAAGGTAGTGAGGTCCATGAAGGATGGCTAATTCCAACAGCTAGCTGAATGGCAGGCAACAGCAAGCAAGACGCCACCCGAAGATGAGAACCTTCAATACACAAAAATGGAAAGAAAAAATTACAATAAAAAGTCTGAATTACATTATTTACATCGGACTGCAGGTGTCAGAACAAAATACTGACAATTGTAAATAAGCACACTCTTGAGAAAATAGAATGGGCGAAATACATATAGAGAAATATAAGGAATACACAAATGTATATTGAGAATGAAGAGCTTATAAACAGTGTACGAAATACTAGCCAACACCTAAACAGCTAAACGCCTAATCCGGTATATTTGATTATGTATTGATACTCAACTACATAATACACATACCTTTTAACACTTACAAACTTTTAGTAAATATTTTCATAATCCTGTAACACTTCCTAGGTACTAAATACTTTTCTAGATGCCTCAGCACACAAGCATAACACTAAAGGCACTCATCAACCCATTAATTTTATATATTCCCATAAGACGCTAATACTCAATTACCACATAACATAGAGAGCGGAAACTGTTCGCCATATATTTAAGGATATATGGAAACCACGAGGTCATTCAGATGAAAGAAGTTGGTAATTTCCCTTGATCATAGTCTGTTATACACTATACCATAAACAGGTAAATAGATACAACAAAATGAAACATGCTGTTCTGCTCTAATACATACTGACCAATGTCATACAGCTACAAACAGTAAAACATTTTTTCTTATAATGCAGCATTTTTGCAAGGCATAGAAGTCCGGTTCACTTCAATCAACCGAGATAATATTTGTTTCCCTCACCCTAAATTAAATAAGATCAGAGAAATAATTGCACAGCACATATACTTGAGATATGACAATCAAATTCCAACAATGGGCATTTTATATTGCAGGCTTACAATTGGTGTGTTGTAAAATAACAAACATAACAATCAAAATACAAGAGAAAAATAAACAATAAACAATAAGGTCAAATAAACTACTTACAAACCTAAGGTTTCGACAAATGATAAGAAATGGCCCCAAGATGAATCTTGCCATGTGTTCAGAAAACGTTTCTTCCCATATATATCAACTAACGCAACAAGAAGTGCTAGTAGTTGTACAACCAAGAAATAAATTACATAAGGATGTCTCCAGGAGTCAACTCTGCAAGAGAACACCCCAGAAACAACAAATCAGTATATCTACAGAAACGATGAATCAGACAATGATGGAAAAAGAAATCGATCTCACATCATAAATCCAATCAGCTTTGCCCACCAAGCATCTTCTATACTCCACGAATTTGGCTTAACAGACCATATTACCAGATAAATCACTTGCGAAAGTATTGCAACTACAGAAAAGATAACAATTGGCCACAGTAACAAAAGTCTCCTTCGGAAATGAAATCCTAAAACAAGAAAAACAACATTAGCAGTAACAGACAACATGAATATAATCAGCTAAAAGCACAGTGTAGATATCTAGCATACCAATAAGCAGTATCAAGAAAAATAAACCCATATAAACAACTACTGCATAATAATTATCAAAAGGACCAAACTTTAACGGACAAGCTTATAATAAACAAAAATATTTGTAAGGAGATATACCAAGTGTTCCTTCAAACAAAAACAGCTCCCACTGTCATGGAATGATTATTTTTTGAAATTTTTTTTAAATAGTTGCAACTTAACTATCATTGATTGTTTTTTATTATTTTAATTTTATTTGGTTCCTCCACAAAAACACTTGAAACTGTATAAGAGGGGTAAAATGGCTGTTAATCTGTAATCTGAAAATTACAAATTGAAGTTGTTGACTGTCCGGCAATCAAACAGCCAAAAATAAAGCTCTAGACATGAACCTTGGGAGACCGGAGACCTTCACCACAAAAACTAGAAGTTGTTGTTGGACACTCCAAGCCATACAAACTGCATAAGAGAATCCCATGCTTCCAATATGGGACTTCAAGTCTCAAACCTTGCAATTGGATTGTAACATCCCATAACATTGCACAGTCCCAGAACCAACAAGGGCAGGCTTTGTACTATGTCCTTTGACTGGTCCCGAGCAAACACGACAATGCCAAAGTCACCACCCTCGTCGATCGTTTGTAGCTGAGACGTGATGGAAAGCTCTGATACTTGTATACAACCCACACTAAAATCTCTTATGGTTGGGAGAGCTAAACCACAAAAAATACTCGTTATGGTTGGAAGCCCGGTGCCATATACAACCCACACTAAAATCCCTCAAACCTTGCAATTGGATCCAAATAGTTCCCTTTTATGTAGAATTTCCATCATCGACATCACATCATTTTTTCCAAATTACGATAAAGTACCAAATTGTAGTTTAATGCTATAAACAACAATAACTTCGATCAGAAACAGAAAGAGCTAAGCAGCTTACCTAATTGTGATACATTATACAGAAGCAGAAGAAAGGCTATCAAATTAACCAGTGAGATCAAACTCCAGTTGATTAAAGCAGCTACAGGAAACAGAGCATATAAGAATCAGCACAAAAATCAACAAGGCAGTACATATCCAAGTATATATATGTGTAAATGAAAAGAATATTTAAAAACAAAAATAAATAATACAGCTAATAGACTAATACTCTTCCTTTCATTTTTATCAAGTCTAACAATACTCTTCCATTTAAATCTAAGATTCTCAGAAATAAAATCAAACAGTATTTATATAAGGATAGTCAATAATAGCTACTCCATACTCACTCTACTTCAAAGTTTAAAATCAACCACATATCACTAATTTCTATCTTCAAATGCAATCAAGTTTTTATGATAGCTTAAATTTCAATAAAAGCATAAAATCGAATCGATTAGTAATTATTATCAATTTATGCTGTACTGAAACTAACAGTGTAATGTTAGCATATAAAACACAAATAAGATTTGAACAATGAGAATTCCATTAACGTTAGAAGCTGATATGTTGGAGCGAACAAGCTCAATCCTAAATTGTTGAGAAAACACAAATTGCATAACATCGTTACCTGTTAGAAGCAGCGAAGGAAGTACAAGACCGACGAAGTAATTTCCCATTGGATTTGGAGGCAACACGAAACGATCGCATCGAAATTCAGATCGACAAGTTCGGAGCTTCGAATTCAATTGTTTTTCGTCCAAAATCGCAAAGAAAGTACTTCCCGGCGCGTAGAGAAAAATCGCCGGAAAGTGTAGAGAATTTCACGGCTTCTCTTTCCTTCGCTCTATAGTTTCAGACCCTAACGTAGATAAGGCTTTTAAACAAACCAAGAGAATTCAGTTGATCCTGAATTTCAAAACCAGAAGAAGGCGACAAAAAATAAATAGTAACTAATTAAATTAAGTAGTTTTCTTTCTTTCGAAGAAAAGGTGTTCCAAATTAGGGAAAAAATGGAAAATGAAAATGGAAGGAACTTTCGTTACAATGAGAATAGATGGAATAGACTCATATATTCTAAGAGTAAGTTTAAAAAAACGTATTTAATGATCTAAGATGTACTTAGAATTGATATTTAGGATGAGCAATAAGTTTAAATTATTAAATGATTGTTTTGAATTTTATATTCAATAAAACGATGTCGTGTAGAAAGCATCCAAGGATTGTTGAACAGCCTGGTGATTGGTGGAAATATCTGACTCTGATGATGTGTTTGTCCAATGACGAATTTTCTTTCCAAAAACATAATTTTGGTAATTTATTTGAAGAGTTATTATATATGAAATATTTTAGAGTACGGGAAACAATTTTAACAAAATAAGATGAGTAGAAATAGTTTAAAATATGATTAAAATATTAATGTATATAAATTAAACTAATTTAAATAATAGAATGTAATTATTTAGTATATTGGAAATTAAATTCTTAAAATATATTTAATACTTGTAAGTGATTAAGAATAAACCAAGGATGAGTTCAAACATTTAAAATATTCATTTGTTAACAATCTAGTAGCATGTTAGATTAATTTTTTATTTTATTCTATATAAAATATATTCTCTCATTCATTATTTTAATCCAAAGATTTCTATAGAAATAATAACTTTTTTTATTATGGACTGGATTACACCCTATTAAAAATGCATTGAATTTGTCTAAATATTTTTTTAAATAATAATAATCATAAATGATTAATAAATAATATGAAATTTATAATAATTGGTTAAGTGAACGCAATATTTATAAATAAAAATTGACTTTTAAATACCAATTGAACGAAAAGTAATTTTTAGAAATAGTAAGGTTATTATAATAATTGAAATAAATACAATAAAGTGGGTAGATTTGTCATTAAAATAGTGGAAAGTTCTTAAAATATATTTAATACTTGTAAGTGATTAAGAATAAAGAAGGGATGAGTTTAAATATAGAAAATATTCATTTATTTCATATAGGTAAATAACACTGAAAATCCATAAGTTTTAGTGAAGTTACATAAATTATTTATTTACTTTTTATACTTACACAAATCATTCTAGTTTTTATATATACATTTCACTCAGTACATTTGTATGAGAAATAAGTATGATTTTTTAAATTTGGTTATAAGTATAATTAAGTTAAACAAAATATGTTATATTGTATTAACAATTATAAATAGTATACTAGTCAATATATTTTAATTATTTTTGTTCATTAAATATAGTATAAGAGTTATTTAAACAAAATATTTTTATAACTATTGACACATTTTGTAGTGTACAAAAATAATGAAAATGTATAAATTTATATCCTATTTAGACTTATCTACACAATATACCATATTTTATTTTATTTAATTATACTTATCATCATTTTTTGTTTAAAAGATCACACTTATTTCTTATGTATGAATAGTCGAGTTAGTGTAGTGTAGGTATAAATGTTTTTGAAGATTATGATACATAGATAAAATTTTAATAGTTTAAATTTTAAATTATTTATTAATAAAATTAATTAAATCCTCATTTATCTCATATTCACTTTAGAGGATTTGAGCTCTCCCTAGCTTCAAGGTTCCCTTTGTATGAGAAAAAAATAAGTGAAAACTATTAACAAAAATTGAATATGTTGTAGTTATTGCATATTTAGGGTTTGCTATTTATTGTCCAAGGACCATAACAAATTGAAATATTATAATTTGTTGAATTTTTAATCAAATTTTCTTCTATTAGTTATATTTTTCTAAGATATGGAGTCACGTGTTAGAACTTAGTCTACGGGAGACAAACTGAAAAGAATAATAAATAAACCCAACAGAATAAAAGACTATTTTATGGATTAATTTCAGTCTTCTACAAAATATCTTACTATGAAATATTTTATGTTTTGACATAGCTAACATCTATGTAAGATTTGACCATGTGTATGATCCAAGTCAATTAGTTATTCCTATCTTTCTTTATAAAAATAGTTATTAGTAATGAATGAATGGAGGAATGAAATTTGGAGAATTCTATTTCTCTAAATATCTACTCTCTATCCTTTCTTTACAAACCTTCTTATATTCTAGTTGCTTCCAAACATCACGTTCACATTACAAGACATGTGTTGTTTTCAATATATTCTCAAATCCGTGTGAATCCATTACAGATTTACAGCTATGATGAGTATATCAATACCAAACTCGTAAGTGTTCGGGACTATATGATTTTGATAAAAAACATTAGTAACAATGTAGAAAATAATACATATAAACTAAGAAACCGAATATAAAATATGCACTAGTAGGGCTGATCCATCCTATTCTCATTCGAGGTTATTTTGCACACATCTCAATTATAAACAAGCTTTATGGGGGAATGTAAAAGAAGATAATGAATGATTTAAACTTTTAAAGTAAAATTACAACAATAAAAAACATTCTCAGTTAATTAAAAAAACTGACATAACATATATCAGACCAAAATTTACCCGTAAACATATTCTCTAAAAAAACAAATAATCATCATTCCCCATTCATCTTGCCAAAAAGTATGCAACCATATTGAAATTAATTCTAAAAAGGAAACTTATTAAAGGAAAAGATTTAGTACAAAGATGAGAATAAGTGAAATGGTATAAAGGTTTTGTGAGAAGATGGGTTGAATGAATGAGTGTCATGTGAACTTTAATGCAAAAAGGTTTTTTAAGTTGTATGAAAGTTTTATGAGTCTTAACGACCGAATGAACGAGTAGTGAGTGATGTTTTGTTTTTAAATTTGTATTAAAGATTCATCCGCATTCAGTAAAGTGAGTGTTATTATTTCTTACATATTGAACAACACTAAGTGAAATTATACATTTAATAAAATTAAGTGAAACAATCTTGAATGTACATATGTATTATATTTAACACCACTTCTTCATTTCATAAAGTGACTGTTTTTTTCAACAAATTTCTTTACCAAGCATAACAAATTAATTTCTTTTATAATATGTAACTATTTCTCCCAACAAATATCGTCACTTTCACAAATCAAAACTTTTAAATTTTGATCTATATATAGATCTAATATAAAGATAATACTAGACCAACAACCTTTAACTACTAGTTTATAAGAATAAAAAAATGTATTTATTATTAAACTCTAAAAATGGAAATGTGTGGTTATGATTAGAGATGGTAAAATGAGCATTCTCCGTATAGCTTGTATTTTTTGCAGGTAGGACATAAATTTTGTCTATTTGCCTATTTCACCCGCTAAGTTCGCGGGCATTTTCATTGGGCATGCAGGTGGCTCATACACATAATTTAAGGAAAAAATAAGAAAATTTTAAATAAGGTATAATGTAATGCATAATTAAGTTAAACAAAATATGTTATATTGTATTAACAATTATAAATAGTATACTAGTCAATATATTTTAATTATTTTTGTTCATTAAATATAGTATAAGAGTTATTTAAACAAAATATTTTTATAACTATTGACACATTTTGTAGTGTACAAAAATAATGAAAATGTATAAATTTATATCCTATTTAGACTTATCTACACAATATACCATATTTTATTTTATTTAATTATACTTATCATCATTTTTTGTTTAAAAGATCACACTTATTTCTTATGTATGAATAGTCGAGTTAGTGTAGTGTAGGTATAAATGTTTTTGAAGATTATGATACATAGATAAAATTTTAATAGTTTAAATTTTAAATTATTTATTAATAAAATTAATTAAATCCTCATTTATCTCATATTCACTTTAGAGGATTTGAGCTCTCCCTAGCTTCAAGGTTCCCTTTGTATGAGAAAAAAATAAGTGAAAACTATTAACAAAAATTGAATATGTTGTAGTTATTGCATATTTAGGGTTTGCTATTTATTGTCCAAGGACCATAACAAATTGAAATATTATAATTTGTTGAATTTTTAATCAAATTTTCTTCTATTAGTTATATTTTTCTAAGATATGGAGTCACGTGTTAGAACTTAGTCTACGGGAGACAAACTGAAAAGAATAATAAATAAACCCAACAGAATAAAAGACTATTTTATGGATTAATTTCAGTCTTCTACAAAATATCTTACTATGAAATATTTTATGTTTTGACATAGCTAACATCTATGTAAGATTTGACCATGTGTATGATCCAAGTCAATTAGTTATTCCTATCTTTCTTTATAAAAATAGTTATTAGTAATGAATGAATGGAGGAATGAAATTTGGAGAATTCTATTTCTCTAAATATCTACTCTCTATCCTTTCTTTACAAACCTTCTTATATTCTAGTTGCTTCCAAACATCACGTTCACATTACAAGACATGTGTTGTTTTCAATATATTCTCAAATCCGTGTGAATCCATTACAGATTTACAGCTATGATGAGTATATCAATACCAAACTCGTAAGTGTTCGGGACTATATGATTTTGATAAAAAACATTAGTAACAATGTAGAAAATAATACATATAAACTAAGAAACCGAATATAAAATATGCACTAGTAGGGCTGATCCATCCTATTCTCATTCGAGGTTATTTTGCACACATCTCAATTATAAACAAGCTTTATGGGGGAATGTAAAAGAAGATAATGAATGATTTAAACTTTTAAAGTAAAATTACAACAATAAAAAACATTCTCAGTTAATTAAAAAAACTGACATAACATATATCAGACCAAAATTTACCCGTAAACATATTCTCTAAAAAAACAAATAATCATCATTCCCCATTCATCTTGCCAAAAAGTATGCAACCATATTGAAATTAATTCTAAAAAGGAAACTTATTAAAGGAAAAGATTTAGTACAAAGATGAGAATAAGTGAAATGGTATAAAGGTTTTGTGAGAAGATGGGTTGAATGAATGAGTGTCATGTGAACTTTAATGCAAAAAGGTTTTTTAAGTTGTATGAAAGTTTTATGAGTCTTAACGACCGAATGAACGAGTAGTGAGTGATGTTTTGTTTTTAAATTTGTATTAAAGATTCATCCGCATTCAGTAAAGTGAGTGTTATTATTTCTTACATATTGAACAACACTAAGTGAAATTATACATTTAATAAAATTAAGTGAAACAATCTTGAATGTACATATGTATTATATTTAACACCACTTCTTCATTTCATAAAGTGACTGTTTTTTTCAACAAATTTCTTTACCAAGCATAACAAATTAATTTCTTTTATAATATGTAACTATTTCTCCCAACAAATATCGTCACTTTCACAAATCAAAACTTTTAAATTTTGATCTATATATAGATCTAATATAAAGATAATACTAGACCAACAACCTTTAACTACTAGTTTATAAGAATAAAAAAATGTATTTATTATTAAACTCTAAAAATGGAAATGTGTGGTTATGATTAGAGATGGTAAAATGAGCATTCTCCGTATAGCTTGTATTTTTTGCAGGTAGGACATAAATTTTGTCTATTTGCCTATTTCACCCGCTAAGTTCGCGGGCATTTTCATTGGGCATGCAGGTGGCTCATACACATAATTTAAGGAAAAAATAAGAAAATTTTAAATAAGGTATAATGTAATGCGATTTTTAATCCCTAAAAAATTGTAATCTAATGTGATTTGTTAAACTTCATATGAAATATCAAAAAATTTGTTAATTTTTTATCTTCAACTACTTTATTTAATTTAATTTTCATCTATTATATGAATTTTTATTTATTCAACAATGTCTGTGGATTGTCCGCAAGCATGTTAGCTCGTTTTAAAACGAACATGACATTGAATTTTGTCCCTTAAACCAATGCAGACATGTCCATGTCCGATTAAATTTTTGTGGGCATGTGCGGATGTGGGCTAAACGGATTGGACAACCCATTTTACTATCTCTAGTTGTGATATATAAACTCAACCAAGGAATGTTGGTTTGATTCATTTTAAACAAGATCATGAGTTTTGAATTTGTGGATGAAAAAAAAAAACTCACTAAAAGAGTTAGTGCTACTTACTAGTGACAAGTATATGTTAACAGCTCTAAAAGTGCAAGTGTATCTCTTGGGCAACCAAAATAAATATAAACCCCAACCCTAAGTTAAAGAAACAAACTCGTTACTCCAATCTATCTCTATCTCTTTCACAATTCCTCCTCATGAATTTCTTCAAATCCGTTTTCTCTGAAGATCCAGATCCTCTTGAATCCGAATCCAACAATGACCCACTCAACAACGACCATTCGGATCCCAATTCCACACCGACTGAACCCCGATCGGAACAAATCCCCCAAACCGACAGTTCCGGCACCGGCGCGTGGAACTTCGGAGGTCTGATCCAAACCCTAACATCAAAATCAGAATCAATAATCGAAACATACCGTCGCGATCTGCAGGAATTCAGCACTGGTTTGAAAAAGGAGATCGAGGTTGCGCAGGATTCGCTCGGAACGGTTACTCACGTCATTGACGAGTTCGGAAACACTGTTGTTAAAGGAACGGCTCAGATCATATCTCAAGGTAAGGATGCAATACTAGCCGTTGATCTCGATTCTGATTCAGATAACAGTAATAACACTCCAAAACAGAGATTCGGTAACATTAGCGATAAAAGCTTGAATTCGAAACGGTATAGTAGGTTTGATGCTCAGGTTCGTGTGATTCAGGGTGATTCTAGCACTTATATTGAAGGGCCTGAGGATTTGGATGAGTATAATAAGTGGAAATCGGAGTTTTCATTGGATGGTAGAAGTGAGGAAATTGAGGGTTTTTTAAGGGAGAATGATGATATGGAGAGTGTTTATAAAAGGATTGTTCCGGACAATGTCGATCATGAAACTTTCTGGTATAGGTATTATTATAAGGTTTATAGGCTCAAGAAAGCTGAGGATGTGAGAGCTAGGCTTGTAAGGAGAATGTCGAAGGGAGAAGAGGATTTGAGTTGGGATGTTGAAGATGACGACGATGAGGAGGAGAGTCAAACAAAACCGGAGATTGTGACCAATAAGGAGGTTGGTGGTGAAAGTAAGGGGAAAACGATAGATATTGATTCACAAATTGGTAGCTCTGACACTAGCAATGATGAGACAACATTAATATCGAATGTGGAAAAGGTGCGTAATGCGGGTGAGGAGGAGTCTAAACTAGAGAGGAAAGACAAATTAGTGCAGAATGAGGAACTTGGTGTTAAGACAGATAAGTCTGTTGAGGAATCACAAGTTGAGAAATCCGGAGTTGTTCATGAGGTGGTTGATGGAAAGAAGGAAACTAATGAGGAAACTGGTGTTGGTAAAGCTTCAAAGTCAGAAGTGGACAATGCCGTGAACAAGAATGATTCTGCAACCAAATCTGATGGGAAAGAGATAGCAGAAAAGGAGACCGATGAAGCAAAATCTGTTGATATAAATAATGAGTCTTCAAAGGTTGGAAGTCAGCACTCAGCACATGATGATGATGATGATGATGATGATGAGGATGACCTCGGGTGGGATGAGATTGAGGATCTTAGCAGTATTGATGAAAAGAAAGTAACTGAGAGTGGCATTAGAAGCGAAGTTGATTTGCGGAAGCGCCTAAGTGCAGCAGAAGCGGATGAAGACTTGAGTTGGGACATTGAAGATGATGATGAGCCTGCTAAACCTTGAGATATTTGATGTATCCAGTGCTGATTTCTGGAGAGAAATACATATGTAAGTGTCCTTTTGACAAAAGGGATAGTGCCCACTCTTTTGTTTTTGTATTTGTATAAATTGGCATAGAAGTATGGTCATCTGTTCCTAAAATGTTTGAAACGAAATAATTTATAAATTAATATCTCTTTTCATCTATTATTAACCATGGTTTAAATTATGCACATCTTCCTTGTTTTTGATTCGGATGATAGACAGAGTTTACAAGTCAAATAATTAATGAGCTCGAGGATAAAGTAAATAAGAAAATAATGACAAAAGTCACAACATCAGAATTGGTTTTTGTGCCAAGGGCAGAATATAAGCCATGAAGAATAGGAATTCTACTTTGAAACCTTTCACCATAGGAAGGAATTGCCTTAGACATCGGGGGACATACAATTCATAAAGAGTAGAATCACGTAGAATTCATAATGCACCCAAATCTCGCAAATATGCTAGTACCTTTTCAACATAAGATTGATTGAGATTAAAAATTTCGTTAGCATACCCAAACTATGGTCACTCAGTGTCAGTATTTATGCTGTCTTTTCACGATACTAGGCATTATTTAGATGATTGGCTGCCAAAAAAGGATCAAATTAGGACAGAGAGTACATTGCAAGATACTCATGTTCTGTTAAACCCATCCAAGTCCCACAGTGGCACAGTCTAACCTTCCAACTGTATGAAAAGATTGGACTGCCTTAAGGTGTAATGTGAGGGAGGACTACAATAGGTAACTGAGTTTTTCCAATTCCAGATTTTGAATGCTGAGTTCAATGATTACAAAGCCTGTCAATGTTGAAGGTATAGGAATTCCAAACTCCAAACTAAGAAATTATACATAAAAAAGGAAAAATGCTAGAACTAAGGGCGTCAGATTGTAACGAAGATGTAGAAGAAATCACTAGAACTATTAATGTATGCATATTATAGTTTATATATATCTTTTAAATATAATTGTTGAAAATTAGAAGTGTATGCATATTATAAAATGTAATGATAAATATGCTTATATTGATAATTCCCTAAGTCTGTACTAACTAGTAACATTACTCTAAGAGAAGAATGCCCCTTTTTTCCTGCTGGAATTCTACTATATGCCATTACTTGATCAGAAACTGGCCTTAATATATAACAAATTGGAATTGAATAGAGAATCATCATTTCCTGGTGATGATTTGATTTGTCTAGATTGATGGTCTAACTTAACATATCTTACAAATTCTACCGTCAAGATAATTCACACTTCAATTTTGAAAACTTGATCTCTCAAGTAAAGCTCTTGCCTTGATTGCTCAACATATAAATAAATAAAAACCATTGTGAACACTCAACACAAGTGAAACCTAAATACCTAATCTATCTAAGGGGAAGGGGTGAAAAAAAGGAATTAATGAAGCAAACTTCTCTTGCAGCACCAGGTGCTGGTACTGTTTTTTTGTACAACAAAATAAAATTCTCGAGAATGATGAGTAAATAGCTGAAGAGTAAAAGCCACCTTTCTTGGTTCACATTTACCCCAGGCTGCTTCAGAACTAAACTGTTCTTATCCTTCAACAATAATGCTGGGTTCAGAAGTGGACTCTCCCATTTGTGGTTCAGTAAGGGGAGGTAATGCCAGAAACCTTCCTTTTTGGGCACGAGGTGGGAGATGCTTCGTATGTTTTCTAGATGGCACATTCCAGGGCAAGAAAACCCCAGTCCCACCACCATCCACCTTGCGGGCATTCAATGTGGTAGGGCGCATAGGAGCTAGCATCACCATCGGAGCTCGGAACATTCCCCATTTAGGCGTCATATCCATACCCTCGTACCCACTCACAGCTCCATTTGGAAAAGCATATGGGCTGGCAATGGCAGGTTGCCAAACAGTCATTGCACTTGTCATGGTAGGAGTTGGTGATTGGGAATGGTTGGAGTCTGGCCTCACTCTGAAGAAGGTGATGCTGACCCTTGTGTTAGGTGATGGACACATTACGTGCCTTGCCATGTCAGCACTGTTCCCTCTCATCACTACAAGAGACCTGCAATGTTAAGGTGTTACATGTTACTCATCAATTTAAATGATAAATAGTGTTGTAATGATCAGCTCAATTTCATTCTACTAGAGACAAACTTACTTGCCAAAAGTAAACAAAATGGAAATAATGCATTTTCATGTGCTGATTATAAGTGATCATAATAAAACAATGCAAACCGTATCACTACATCTGGATGCAGCCCTAAATATAGGACCTTCACTTCACATTATTCAGTTATATGGTGTCCTATAAATGATGAAGGTACTTCTTCCATTTTATTTAGCAAGACTAGAATCTTAATTAATAAATGGAAGTTTAGGAGTGCAATGAGTCTAAGTTCTTCGATATGTACCCCTTCTTCAATGAGAGCATGAGTTGACCCTTGTAGTTCCCATCATTTTCACTCATAAGGATTCGCCCAAAAGCCATAGTTGATTCAGAGAGAAGAAGAGTGGACAGAGGTTGATCCAGATGAGGTGGTTTCAGGAATGGCTGAGAAAATTCACCCTGAAACATAAAATAAAATTAGAGATATTGGTAAATGCTCATACCATTGCACACTAGAGATGATTGTAGTACCTATTTGACTAATACTGGACTGAAATTAAGAAGAGTGAGCTATAAAAATGCAATATTTACCTCATCAAAAAAGTTAATGATGCAACCATTTGGCCTTTTGTACTGTGGAAGTAATTGCCATTGGATAAGGTGATCAATGACACGTTCAAGAAGTGCTGGTATTGGCTCTATGTTGGCTATAAAGAAAAAATGAAAAAGAGAAACAGAATTACGAATCATCACTATAGTTTCTTGTTGTCATAATGCAATATCTGAGATGATAAGAACAAAGTTACAGTTTTGTTGAGGTAAAGTTTTACAATATAATCAATTTACTTGTGATCATTTTTCTTACTTTTTGCGTCCTCGTTAACCTGTCCAAATATTGGAACACCTAGCTGAATCAGCTCTCTCTTGTTCCCCTTCATCTGTTTGTTGAATAGTATAAAAGTTTCACCTACGTTTGCATGAGAAGATAGAGTTAGTATTTTAAAGACTGCTTACAATAACACAGCTTGTGTCAATGCTTATTTATGTTTTAATCTGTCATGTGATGAAAAAATACAGTCACAATTATGTCAGGAGAGATCATAGTACCTTTTATATAATGTCCGGTTTGTTATTAATTAAGTAGAAAGAGTGTTTCTGTCTGATAATGAGTCAGTAAAATAATGAAGAACATACAAAAGTTATTATATAACTGCAAAAATAAACTGGTGCTGCCATGTATGATCTTGATATTTAACTTTTGTGGTTGTAGATAAACAAAACTATGATAACCCTTGAAATTGGCATGAAATAAAGAAATAGTACCTGAGAGTTCTCCATTCTGGCCAGCATTATGGAGCTCATTCACAAATTCTGTGAGCTTGCAGAGTTCTGAATCAGTGAAAATGTCTTCATATAATTTCAATCCTTTCACAACATTCACCTGCAAATTACAATCAGCTATCAATCAGCAATACCCAGCTGGTTCTTACTGCATAAACTATTGAGTATATGAACTCTCTGAATCAATGCTTCTATATTAAAAAAAAAGGATATATTTTGAGTTTGTAAAAGAAAGAACTTGCCATATGCCCCCTTATTGACTCCTTTGCACTGAAACCCTTTGTCAACTTAATCTGTGAAGAACGTCCTTCACATTCTTCATGATTGGAACATATGTTAATGTTGATGGAACTGGTATGCATTTCTTGAGATCCTGCACATGAAACCAAAGAAAGATAATGCAAACTTTAATACCAGGTAAAAGAACATTGTAATGTTCAATAGTCAGAATTTGATTTATGATACACGTTGTTCGGATCCATGTGAGCGATCCGGGTAGTGATGAGATTAATGCTTGTTAGTTGTAAAAGAACATTGTAATGCAATACACTTCCGCCCCAAAGCATTGTGTTCAGATAAACAATTGACAGCATTATACCTTCTTTCTCCATTATACAAAACATGGACTGCAATTGATATCCCTCAAATTAAATTAAATATATATTTTAGTGTTACAATCCACTTAGGTAACAAGTTCCTTGGGTAGTTAACTGCAGTGTATATGCTAATCAAGCCTTGGTTAATGTTGCTAAGTATATCAATATTACTCCTTTTTTATTATTATGATATAGTAGTTAATTTAATTAATGGATAGAAAGAGGAGGAAATATGGCTAATAAGAGTACCTACAAAATTGTGATATTATTTCACCATATACATTTTTTTTCTTTGTGAGGAAATATATGCCGTCTTCTAAAAGTAGTTGTTATTCATTGGTGTCCAATGTATACCATAAATGTGAGTTCAGTATGTAGTACCAAAAGGGGCAGACCAATGCATGCAAAAACAGTATTTACAATTTACATGTCTGTATTAGGAATAAATGCATATAGCTACCGAACATGTTTTATTACATTTTAATAGACTGATATTAAATTCATTTAGATTAAATTTTAGAGACATTAAATTTTAAAAGGTATTTTCTTCCTTTTGGTAGCATTTAATTCACCTAATCATAAACCACTCATAAGACAAAGTTTGACCCGCCAACTGCAACATATGAGAAAGGGTCATTGGGATCGGCACCCAATTTTGTCAAATCACAAATACGGAACTCAAACCCGAACCAGAATACAATTGACGTAAAAACAGCATCAGGCACACAACTCTTGTGACCCCCACCTCATCAAATTAAATTCATTGCACAATTTTCTATATCGCTGCACCAACCTTAACCTTGTGTGGTGTAATTCGGAAGGTAACCCAATCTTAGTTTCTGGTCACATAAATCAAATTTTTTTACCTTCACCCAAATTCTTTTGGGCGTGAAGTCTGAGAGGGAAAGTGAAGGGTTCTCTTGTTTGTGAGTTAGATGAAAAAAAAAAAAAGTTTTGGACATTTCTCAAAGTCTTCTGTGTGTTTATTTTTTTAAGTTTCATCAGAGTTTTTTTGAGATAAAATGTTAAAATAATTAAATATTTTTTGTAATATTATATAATTATACATTATTGTCTATTTCTCATTGTTAATTAGATTTTAAAAAAATTAAAAAATATTCTTATATTATCGTTAGTTTATGTTCCATCTTTTAAATTTCATACTCTCAGACAAGGGAAATGATTTATTTCCTTTTTCCTTCCCTTCCCCATCATTTAATATCTCTCCTTTTCTTTCCCTCCTAATCTCAAACAAAACCTAAAGATTAAAATTTGATTCCTAATATATATACCCTTGATTATATCTGTGGAGCACATCTACATCGGTTGTTGACACACAAGTTATGCCATTGTATATATTATTAAAAAATACAATGACACAAGTTGTGGGACAAGATATATACTCATGTTGATATTTCACTATGTAAAGATACTAACCAGTCCCAAATTATTTTTTTAAATATTTTAATATCTATTATTTATCTGTGTAGCTCTTATACATTTACCACTGCGAAATTTTTTTACAATGACAATGATAAATATTAAATAATTAAATTTATTATCGCTTTCTTATGCCTTAACCTTTTCAATCCGTTTTTTATTAATAATCCCTCTAGAAATAAAAAATAGCAGCCACCTGCTCCTCGTGTAATCGATTTCTTATTGTTATTTGAGGAGCATCACTATTTTGTATTTTTAACAAATCAATACAAACAAAAAATTATAACATATGGGTTAGCTTTGTCAAAAAGTTCATAAGATCATAGAACAGTCATCAAAGTTAAATGAGTCAAAAATGTTAAACTAATCAACTCTATTATTGCGCAACAGAAATTTTGACTAGAAAAATATGAAACGGCATACAAAATCAATTTCACACATCGGATTCGATGGCAAGTATCATTCATTCGTTTGGTTCCATTCCTTCTTTCCGAAACGACAGCAGTGCAAATTTTAAATGTGCATATAAACATATTTTATTACTAAAACATTAATCAAGAAAAAGAAGAAAAAAACAATTAAAGTTTGCTTCTTTAAAAAGAATCAGCATAACTTTTCAGCCTTTTGTTGTCGAAAATAAAAAGTAACATTTTTTTATTACCAATAAATTAATAGCCATAAAAGATAATTTTGCTTCCATTTTCAATAGTTTCTTCAAGCCAAACCAAACTAATTATGTATTTCTCCAAATTTCATATAATAAAAAGGACAGGAGGTCGTCTTGAACTAAAAATAACACTAATCAATAAAACAATAAATTTGAAAACAAAAAAGAATAGTAAAACTTCAATTATTCTCCTATTGACACCAAAATAATACCAACAAGTCCAGTGATACAAAACTAAACTAAATCTCCAATGTTGAGAGAAATAAACAATTACAAACCTCGAAATGAATTACTTCGTCAACCAAGAAAAGGTGAGAGATACCAAAAAATATTAACATCACAATTTAATGATGAAATTAAAAAACGAGTTTCATATATTTATACTTTATGCGCGTGAATGTAAATGTTTTTTATACTTCATTTTATTATTTGAGTCAATAATAACATGTGAAATAGTGGATGATATTGCACCAAGGTAAAAAAAAAACAGTTTATGCAATTAAATTTTTTAATCAAGTGTGCAGAATCACGGACCAAAGTTCACTTTTTTTTATTAATTCCTAGAAATTTCTGAAAACTTTACCCAAACTTTTGATATTACTTAACACAGAATTTGATGATGAGATTAAAAAACACCAATTTTCTTTATTGCTGGCTCGCCATTGAAATTCCACCTCAAACACAGAATGTGAAGAAAACAAGAAAACATTGAAAAACAAAACAAAACAAAAAATTGAGTGCTTAATTTATAATTTACCTGAATCAGTAATTTCACTCACAGGTGAATCGTACTCTTCGTGTTCAACACCAGCTTCATCACTATTATTATGATCACTTTCAATCACTTTCTCTTTCTCATAAACCTTACTCTCCTCAACCTCCGTCGTCACCGTCACCGGCGGCGTTAACGACATGTTATCGGTAACCTTACGAAGCTGGAGTGCTACGTCAGCAATAGAGTGATACTTCTGCATCTGAATAACCGGGATCCAGTTGAGCCTACGGCGGTGGATGGCGGCGAAAACAGAGCTGTAATCGGAGGCAGTGCCGAGGTGAGTGAGGTGACCGCAGAGGGCGTCGATGATGGCGTTGGCAGCAGCAAACTCGCCGCGAAACCATGCGATGATGGAGTCTTTGGCGAAAGAGTCAGAAACGAGAATTGGAGGAGAATGAAGAGGAAGCATTGTAGGAGAAGATTGAAGTGGAATAGAAGGTGAAGAAGAAGTTGTAGCCGCCATTGGCATGGTTAAGGAGAATTGAGAATTGAGAATTGATTTGATCCGAGATAAGTGGAGAAATGGAAGAGGAAATAGAGAAAGCGAAAGAGAAAGAGAAAGAGAAAGAGAGAGAGAGAGATTTGGTTTGGTTTGGTTTTTCTTTCAGTTTTCACATCAAACTAGAAGGGAAAGGTGGCTGAAGGGTTTATGAGTATTAAACAAAGAGAGAGATGAGTACTATTAATAAATAAACATTTATGATTTGTTTTTAATTTTTCATACCTGCATTATATAAATATCAATAAATGTATGTTTTAGTAATACTCCACTTTATTGATGTAATAAATAAATCTTAATTAAATCTTGATGTTAATTTAATGATTCATTATAATGATTTTAAGAATTCCTCTTTTGCTCTAACTTTTTTTTTGGTCTTTTGGTTTTTTTTTATCTTATTTCATATTTGTTGATGTTTTATAATATCAACATAAATTATATTCATTTTTCTAAATCTAACATTAGTTATGTAAGCATCTTTTCTCACTTAATTAATATTTTTTTATAACTTTCCTCCAAAATTTTCTTATCTTTTTAATTTACTATTCTCTATCGTTCTTTTCAATACATATATGGAATTTGGATAAAATTACTCTCCACTTTTCTCAATTTTCAATGTGTTAATTAGTTTAATAATGTATTGGTCTAGTTATATAAGATTTTGTTACATTTCATGGTTACCAAAATATCAATTGTTTGATTTAGTGACACTTATTAGGATGGACAACCAAACAAATATGTATAATCTTAAATATAAAAAAAATTAGAACATGGAAAGTTAGAAGAGTTCAACCTATTTTCTACTCAAATACATTGTTATTTCATATAGAGTTTAATATTTATGCATTGTTAGTGTAATGATTTTTATATCACTAGTACATCATTTATTATTGTTACTTTTGTGTAATAATCAATGATATTTGACATAGGAATAATATATGATTTATATATATATATATATATATATATTAAAGTGTAATTTTTAAAGAATTTGTTTAAGAGTATAAGGTTCATTGTTTAGAAATTCATTAAAAACAAAATTTCATCAATGATATAATTAAAAATCCATTTAAGATATGACACAACCCATTTAATAAATAGAAATTTTAATTAAAAATCATAACTTTAAGTATTAAAGAGATTAATTAATTATACTCAAATTCGAAATTTATATTTTCGAGTCTTTAAGTGAAAATGGAAGAATATCTTGTTTAGACTAAGAAGAACTTTAACATGCACATGTCGAGATCATGATAAAATATATACTCATACATAATATATTATATCGTTTATTAAAAAATATCAATCATTAAGTTAATCTTTAGACCAATTAATTATATTTTTTTCTAGGTACATCGCTCTCCTTAAATGAATTTAATCCTATTTTTATCTTTTAATATGCTAAGTTGTTAAACTATAACTATAGGTTTAATCCAACATTGAATTATGGAAGAACTCTATTAGAAGACTCATTTTCACCTTAAAAAATGTGATTAGTTTCTAATCATTGGTAGAAGAATATACTTCGTGCATGCCAAATACTATTTTAGAAAACGTTAAAAAACACTATATGAATTGGCTATAGTGATTGATATATATAACTAATGCATATATGTATTTAATATAAATATTTTTAGAAACTCATGCTAGCTAAAGCTAATCATGCTATTGTGTGGCTCCCACTCTCCACATGACGTGGCACTATTAGACGCCGCATGCTATATAAAGTATATTCCTTCAAATTTTCACTAGCACTTGGGAAAAAATTGTCTCATTGCATTTCATTTCATTTATTAAAGAATATATGATTATTAAATAAAAAAAGTATATTTAGTTAAAAAAAACTAAGGAAGTATAATGTTTTTCAAGTCATCAAATTTTAAGACGTGAATTATCACAAAATATGAGATCCTTAGTTATGCAAAGGGGATGTTAAAGAAAAAATAAAACGAAATTGTAGATCCTTGATTAGAAATAAATTTAAAGAATAGTTGAAAAAGAGGGTTTTTATTTCATTCTTAATAAAATATTAAGATTTGGGAGTAAATTGACGTAGATTTTTTAAAATAAAATTATGTTATTGGAAAAAAGTTTTAAACTAAATGTTGGTAACAACAAAAATCATAAATATAGTCAATCAGGTGGCAAACATGAAAGAAGCCAAATATTGAAAGAGAAGTTCCAATAAAAACTCAAAATTAAATATAACAAAGTTAAAAAAAAACCATGTAATTTTATGTATTACATAATAAAAATAATAAATCTAAGTCATATAATCATAAATGAATTATTAACATTAAAAATTAGTTAATGATCATATAATCACTTAACAAATTCACATTTATTTATCCTTTAATCTCATATATATAGAATAAAATTGAACTTGTGATATCATGCATAAATAACTCAATCATTTACAGATCATACTTATTCTTATTGACAGTAAAAAATATTAATACATCCAAAGTCCAAACATTTTTAAATCATATGTACTATCGAGCAACCTTCAAGCACACTAGAATAGTTGTCGACTAGTATGTTTGTTGGTATAGATGCATGCATCGTTGGGAAAACACCTCAATTCAATTGCAATTTAGGTCTATGAAAATACCTCAAAATTTTATATTTCCCATGTGGAGAATTATCTGCATAAATGATTCAAATTTTGAACAATATTGTGTAATGCGGTCGAAATATTGCGATTATAATGACTAATGCAACCAACATTACACTGTAATTATAGTGTGATATTGAATCACAATGATGTAATTGCATTAAACCGTAACATAACTACTCAAACCGAATTTAGATCATATCAAATTCAAAAATATTTTTTAATCACAAAATAATTCACAGGACAATACACATCATAACCACCATAATAATCACAATTGCGGTACCCACAAATGTAACCACAATTAAATTTAAAACACTGATATGAATCATCAATTCAATAGTATATTCCTATGGCTCCTTCTAGGTTATGAGATCTCTATTCAAATATGACCTCATTACTAACCATAGAAAGTAAACCTAGAATTGCTCGGTGACATGTACATGCTTGTTGCCAAGCAAGTTTATATACCGATGGATCCATATACCAACTTGCACTATCATCAATGTCCTCTCGATGTTATGGATGGTTGTTTGGCATACTTCTATAACTGTCAACAATTAAGCTAATAGTCTCCATATAAATTGTTTTTAGGGTGAGTATCTTGCACTATCAACAATTAAGCAAGTTTATATAGCGATAGATCCATATACCAACTTGCACTATCATCAATGTCCTCTCGATATAACTTATGGATGGTTGTTTGGCATACTTCTATAACTGTCAACAATTAAGCTAATAGTCTCCATATAAATTGTTTTTAGGGTGAGTATCTTGCACTATCAACAATTAAGCAAGTTTATATAGCGATAGATCCATATACCAACTTGCACTATCATCAATGTCCTCTCGATATAACTTATGGATGGTTGTTTGGCATACTTCTATAACTGTCAACAATTAAGCTAATAGTCTCCGTATAAATTGTTCCTTCTAAAATTTAATTCACAAACTGATTTTAAATGTTCGAGAAACAACCGATAGTCTCCATATAAATTGTTTCTAGGGTGAGTATCTTGCCCTTGCATCCCTCTAATATAAACTTGAATATGTTGAGCTATAAATGTCCTCAAATAGCCGAATATATTAGTAATTATCCGAATTGTGGGAAACGTAAATGTTTTTGGATTTTCAAAATTAAACTACTACCAAAATTGTTATCTAAATTAAAAACTTGATGATGATAATCAAATTATCCTTTTTTTAATTACAATCCTAATCATAATTGTAAAAACCGATTCGTGTCGGCTGGTGAAACGATTCTAATATCGGTACGGTACAATAATTATATTGGTCATATAATCTTACTGACAAAAACCGGCCATTTTTTATTGAAAATTAATTTCTTAATAAAAAAAATATATTAATTTTTTATTCATTTTTCAACGTCAATGATAATATATTATATATGTATATGTAATTTCACTAGTATACGATTTAACTAGTGAACTATTGGTTGAACCGCTATCTCACTATACTAGTACCCGAATCGATTTGATGACTGGGTACCATATTAATAATACTGATCCCAATTTTCGTAAAAGAAGAGAAAAACCATTTGAAAATAGATTATCATATTTGAGATGAGATTCAACTGAGGACACTCCATTTAGTTTTTGCATCATTTTGACTGTCATTATACATGACTGATTCATTAATATTTGCATGTATGTGGACCGTTTTTTATGGGGGCCTATTTAAGAACTGAGTCACTTGTGGAGAGTAAAGTTTTACTGAATCAAACGTTTACTTTTAAAGCGTCAACATCAACAACAGTTAGACAGGTCGTTAACCCATCTATCTCTCAATGCTGTTAAAGGAGGACAATTTCATATGAGGACCTATTTTATAGTTCATTTTAGTGATATAGGGAACAAACTTGTAGTTTAAAAAGAAAAAAAAAATAGTAAGGATATATTTTTCGCAATCAAATAGAGCTTAAGTTATTAACACAACATTGGTCTAATAGTATAATATATTGTTAGATTCTTAAAAAGACTAAATAATTTAATATTTGATTTTAATAGTCAGTAAGAGAAACAATTACGTATCTCAAAATATATTAGTTTTTTTAGTCATATGTGTGAAGATACTATTAGTAGTACAGAAAAATAAATAGAGCCTAAGGTATTAATTATTTCTTTAAAACTATCTTTTATTTTACTAGTGTTCATTAAAGGAAATAATGTTAGTAGATTAACCAAATTATTTTATGTAATATAACTGATTTTTATTAAAATTGATGACATAATTTTTTTACTACTTTTTAAATAATTTACATTATCAACAAATAATGGATCTTGACATTGTTCTAAATGTCTAACTATTTTTAGGTAACAAAATGTTGAACGGTTAAAATACTTCGGAGTCGCATATATATAATGCATGATTGGTTATTGTTACTATAAAAGCTTTACACTAATAATGCATTATTGAAGTCTAAAGTCTAAACATGTATTGTGTAATTGTGTCTATTTTAATTTATTGATTATATATTATTAAGAATATTTATTAGTAGATTTAAAATATTAAATAAAACCCATTTTCACAAATAGAAATAGAATAATAAATAATTTTAATAATTATAATGTTAAGCGAATTATACATATTTCTTTTTCTTTCAAAATCATATGCATTATCTGCGTATCAGACTAGAAGAGACAATTTTACTCAAACCTAAATTAAAATTTTGTCTTTAATATTTTTAAACTTCTAAATAGGTAATTTAAAGTTATATTAAGTCTTATATTTTTTAAAAATTTAAAATAGGCATTTTATTTATAACTAGTTTTGAAATAAAGCACCTAAAACGTGTAATATGTGGGATTTGTTAAAAGTTTCTGACATATAAAGGCCTAATAAGAAACCTTTAAATTATAGAGATTTATTAAAAAATTCAGTGAAAATATAATGACTAAATAACTAATTTAACCATATCAAAAATCTTATAGAAATTACACTAACTCTATCCAAGGTTTAAATTAATTCCACTTACCTTATTTTCCTCAAAAAGTTACATTAGTTTCCGCTAAAAAATGTTGGTACTCGTCATTTTACCCCATTCTTAAAGTTTTCCTATTTTAAGGTGTAAAATTGTTTTTAGATTAAATGCAAAACAATAAAGCTTTATTCCAACCATTCACCAATAGCACAAACAATAAGTGAAATTGGTTGATTGCTTTTAGGAGTTGACTGGGTGTAGAAAGTATTATCTATTTCTCGAACGGTGTTATATTTTTTGTCTCAATTAGCCAATCGATACTTACATATGAATAAAATAAATTTTTTAAAAACAAAATTAATAAAAAGTAGTACTCTGGTTGACTTGGGATAAAGAATAAGACATTGTTCAAGACAAATGATTCTATCAGTATGAAGATATGTCAGCTAAGTATAGAGTCAATAGTAAATAATTTTATTACAATAAGATGTCTGATTTGTGTTGTAAAGATATTACAGTGTATCGATATCAAATACATGTTGGACACATATTCATAGTTTTTTCCTTTTAGTAGGAGGTGTTATGCAAATTCACCAATCATTTATTTTGTTTTGACCCCCCCTAAACTCAATACTAAACGTGTATTGATTACTAAGAAAAGCTTGAACTCATTACTAAATTTTCCAACCAATATGTTGCCCTTTTCAATCAAACAATAAAAGGAAAGGGAATAAGAAGATTAGAAAGTGCAATGGCAAAATTGGCATTTAGCATAAACCAAGTTGGCAAGGCCAAAATAAAGAAATGGTAGACATAGAGGAATAAGTAAAAGGCAGTGCCCCAAGTGTGTAGGACCCTATGGCCATAGAACCAACCATTATGATCCACAACGAATGAAGAATGAAGGCCTGAAGCTAGTGATGGCACATGGAGGTGGTGGTGTGGTGGGGCCACTGAGAACGCCTCTATTGTTGGTTGGCAATTAGCATAAGAGGAAGGGAGGGTGAATGTGGGTCACATACTACTATATTAGAGGGGATGAAGATCTTTTGACCTCATTGATATCTATAACAATGTCTCAGACCAATCAAAATGTGTAATTATAAAAAAATAAACTAATATTTTATATTAGTTGGTGTAATTTTATTAGATAAGAACATAGAAACAAAGTCCTTATTGCTTTTTTGAATGGAATACCTCATAATTCTCCTTTTTATTTTCTTGATTATAGAAGTGAATGAGCACTTCTATATATAACAAGTTTGTTGCTTCAAGAGCAAGCAACTAACTATTAACAACTTTTGGAGCCAAATTAACTCATAACAACCTATAGCAAAAAGCTTCTAAGAAGCATCTAGAAGCCAAAGGAACAATAAAAGCCTGTGAGAAACGCTCAATGAGAAAAAGGGCTCAGCCCAAAAGAAATTTGTGCGCCATGGCTCGGTCAAAGCTGATGCGCCATGGCCAACCAGAATTGGTGCG
>NC_032016.1:8918285-8920613 GCF_001865875.1 Lupinus angustifolius
CGCCTCGGTCAGAAAGCTGGTTGTGCGCCTCAGGTGTGCCTCGGTCAGAAAGCTGAATGTGCGCCTCAGGCTGATGCACATTGGGCGATGCACTGTGTTGGTTGAGCTTCTCATTTCTTCGGTCATGGATCATAATTCCTCGGTCAACCTTGGTTTTTCCTCGGTCATGTGGTGCTATTGGTCGGTGGATTTTGAGTTTGGCTCTATGAATTTTGACTTTGGCTTGGTTAAGTTGCGTGGGAGTTTCAGCTTGATGAGGTGCACTTGTTGGTGACTTTAATACCCCCCCGCAAGCTGGAGCGTACATATTAAGTACCCCAAGCTTGGAGAGTAGGTAGCAGAATGGTGTAGGATCCAGAGCTTTAGTCAATATATCAGCAACCTGTTCAAAAGTAGAAATAGGTAGAAGGTGAAACAGTTTTGATTGAAGTCGTTCCCTAACCACATGACAATCAATGTCAATGTGCTTAGTTCTTTCATGAAAAACAGAATTGGCAGCTATATATCTAGCAGAGTCATTATCACAGTATAACAAAGCAGGTTTAATATGATTTATATGAAAAGCATCAATGAGATATGTCAACCACTGGATTTCACAAGCAGCAGAGGCTAAGGCACGATACTCAGCCTCGGAGGAGGATCTTGCCACAGTGTTTTGTTTCTTTGATTTCCAAGAAACAAGGGAATCACCTAAGAAAGCACAGCACCCACTGATAGATTTTCTAGAGTCAATACAGGCTGCCCAGTCAGAGTCACTAAAGACCTTAAATTGCATAGTTGATGTGGTAGGGTAGATGAGGCCTTGGCCAGGATGACCCTTGATGTACCTTAGCACTCTGCATAGTGCTTTGTGGTGCATATCAGTGGGGGAGGCCATGAATTGGCTAAGTTGTTGGACAGCAAAGCTAATATCGGGTCTGGTGTTTGTTAGGTAGAGGAGCCTTCCTCCAAGTCTTCTATAGAGGACAGGATCACTAAAAGCAGGAGAATCATTTTGGCATAGCTTGGTTGTTTTAACAATAGGGGTAGGTACGGGTTTGCAATTGATGAACCTTGTGTCAGCAAGTATGTTAAGAGCATACTTCCTTTGGCAGATGCTGATGCCTTGCTTAGACCTCATGATCTCAAGGCCAAGGAAGTATTTCAAGGCACCAAGGTCCTTGATTCTGAACTGCTCGTGCAAGCAGCTCCTTACATGGTCAATTTCACATTTATTGTTTCCAGCTAGGATAAAGTCATCCACATAAACCAGCAGAGCTGTGAATTCATGCTGTTTGGTTTTGGTAAACAGGGAGTGGTCATGTTGGGATTGCGTGTATCCTAAGCTTTGGAGGCATTCAGATAGTTTTTGATACCATTGTCTCCCTGCTTGCTTCAAGCCATACAGGGATTTTTGTAGCTTGCAAACCTTACTGGTGTCATGGATAACAACACCTTGAGGTATGGTCATGTAGACCTCCTCACTTAACTCACCATGTAGAAAGGCATTATTTATATCGAGTTGGTGGACAATCCAGTGTTTGCATGAGGCAATGGCAAGTAAGAGCCTAACAGTTGTTAGTTTAACAACTGGGGCAAAAGTCTCAAAGAAGTCAATTCCCTCAGTTTGATTGAAGCCCTTTGCAACTAGCCTAGCCTTGTACCTCTCAATGGTGCCATTGGAGTTGTATTTGATTTTGTAGACCCATTTGCACCCAATAGGGTGCTTACCTGCAGGGAGGTCTACAATGTCCCAGGTTTTATTAACTGCAAGAGCAGTAAGCTCATCTTGCATAGCTTTAATCCATTCACTTGACTTGACTGCTTGGTTGTAGGTTTTGGGCTCTATGTTGGTGGAGATGGCCAAGGTGTGGTCAAGGTGAGTGGATAGTATGGAACTGTAGGATAGGACAGAGGACAAGGGATGGCTAACATTCTTTTCTACCTCACTTATGCTCTTGCTAAAGAGGTTGCAGTGGTAGTCTCTTAAGTAAGAAGGTGGGAATCTGCTTCTGGAGGACCTTCTGGTCTCTTGGATTCCAGGATTGATGTCTTCTAGGTGTGTCACTGCCTCACTGGTCTGGTTGTTCTCCTCCTCATGATTTTGATAGGTGACATCTAAAAATGGGAGGTCAGGGTGGTCTCCATCAGGGTGATCATTATTGGTTTGCTCATCAAGGTGATCCTTATGACTTTGCCTTTTGTAGGGGAAGAGGTGCTCATGAAATATGACATTTCTAGAGAGAAATATCTCTCTGTTCTTTAAGTCATATAGCACAAATCCTTTAGTTCCAGATCTATGGCCAAGGAAGATGCTTCTCCTGGCTCGGGGATCAAGTTTGGTCCTTT
>NC_032016.1:8920713-8940447 GCF_001865875.1 Lupinus angustifolius
GTGCTATATTCACACATCCTTTATTGTTTGTCCATGTGTTCCCTTTGATTACATATAAGTTGTCCTTCATTTCAGCAAGTCCAATCATCCTCAAGGTAGTCATATCCTGGATACAACATTTTAAAGCATCAAAAATTAGTTTATAATTCATAGATTTTGTTAGTTTCTGGACAGAAATCAAGTTGTACTTAAATTCTGGTACATGTAGGACATCATGCAATATTATTGAGTTTGAGATTATAATAGTTCCTGCAGCCTTTGCCAAAATGGTTGACCCATTTGGCAAGCCAATGATTATGGGTTTAATTGAGTGGTAAGAAGTGAACTCACTCAAATTTGGACAGACATGGTCTGTAGCACCAGTGTCCAAGACCCAAGGAGAGATATTACCTGAGATTTCTTGGTTGTCTTGAGGCTCACTGTCTAGGCAGGTTGGCATGATGCTCAATTGGTTTACATTGTGGTTGCTTCCTTCATTTGTCTCAATACAGTTCTTCAGCAGGGAGGCTAATTGTGCATATTGTTTTGCTCCAAACTTGTAATTCTTTGCTCCTTTAACTTGTGGGTCAAGGCTCTGGGTATTTGTGCTTTGTTGTGCCAAGTCTTCACTAATTGCATTGTTTATCACGTTGCTTGGCTGCCTTGAAGAGTCTTGTTGCCAGTTGGGTGGAAATCCATGCTTGAAGTAGCATGTTTCCACTGTGTGCCTCTCCTTTCCACAGTGAGTGCATACTTTGACATTGTTTGCTTTTGTGAACCTTCCTGATCCTCTGCCTCTGCCTTGATTAGTGCCTCCTCTAGGTGCTGAGTTTCTTGGTTTCCAAGATTGTGCATTGTCACCAAAAGTGCCTTGATTCCTTGAGTTGTTGAACAAAGCTTTAGAATTAATTGCTCCTGGATCTTGTTGTCTTTCTTGTTGTATGACCAGAGAGAACACTTTGTTGATGCCAGGTAGAGGCTCCATTAGGAAGATTTGTGACCTTGTTGTGTTGAATTCTTCATTGAGGCCCTTTAGGAAGCATATCACATATTCATTTTCTCGGTATGATTTCATTTTGTCAAGGACCCAACATTTGCATCTGAATTCACACACACAGTATGGTAAAGGTCTTAATGCCTCAAGCTCTTCCCACTGTGTTTTCAGGTCTGTGAAGTACTTGGAGACACTTCTGTCAGCTTGCTTGATGGAGTGCAAATCTTGAAGGAGATCAGACATTCGAAAGTAATCCCCTTTTGAAAATCTGTCCTTCAAGTCTTGCCATAGGTCTTGAGCATTCTCAATGTAGATGATGCTTTCTGATATTTCTGGTGTGAGGCATCTAGTGATCCATGATATGACCATGGTGTTGCAACGCTCCCATGTGTCGTATTCTGGATCAGATTTTCTTGGTGCTAGTATCGTGCCATCTGCAAATTTGTATTTATTCTTGGAGAGGAGGGCCCTCCTCATGGCCCTGCTCCATGATTGGTAGTTAGAGCCATCTAGTGGTGTAGTCACTAGCATTGATCCTGGGTTATCTCCAGGATGAAGAAAGAATGGATTTTTCAAATCATTGTTGTTGTAGACTGGTTGAGATTCTCTTTCTGATTGATTAGAAGGTGAGTCTGCCATTCTGTTTTGATTGTTGGTGAAGGAAGAAGACAAGGTTTCTCTTTTTCTTGGTTAGCCAGAATCTTGGCTTTGTATTGCAGCGGAGGTGGTGATCAGAACCTTCAATTTGAAGGCTCTGATACCATATTGTTTTTTTGAATAGAATACCTCATAATGCTTCTTTTATTTTCCTTGATTATAGAAGTGAATGAGCACTTCTATATATAACAAGTTTGTTGCTTCAAGAGCAAGCAACTAACTATTAACAACTTTTGGAGCCAAATTAACTCATAACAACCTATAGCAAAAAGCTTCTAAGAAGCATCTAGAAGCCAAAGGAACAATAAAAGCCTGTGAGAAACGCTCAATGAGAAAAGGGCTCAGCCTAAAAGAAATGTGTGCGCCATGGCTCGGTCAAAGCTGATGCGCCATGGCCAACCAGAATTGGTACGCCCATGATGCACTCAGGCTAGCAGACACGGTCAGTGCGCCTGAGGCATGGCGCCTGGGCATTTATGCGCCTCGGTCATGATGCGCCCAGACTTGGAAGACACGGTCAGGGCGCCTCGGTCAGAAAGCTGGTTGTGCGCCTCAGGTGTGCCTCAGTCAGAAAGCTGAATTTGCGCCTCAGGCTGATGCACATTGGGCAATGCACTGTGTTGGTTGAGCTTCTCATTTCTTCGGTCATGAATCATAATTCCTCGGTCAACATTGGTTTTTCCTCGGTCATGTGGTGCTATTGGTCAGTGGATTTTGAGTTTGGCTTGATGAATTTTGACTTTTGCTTGGTTAAGTTGTGTGGGAGTTTCATCTTAGTGAGGTGCACTTGTTGGTGACTTTAATAGTCCTTTTGAAATAGAAAATCCTCGATCATGTTAGAGGTGCCCTCACCTTAATCTAAGGCTTTGATTTGAACATGTTAAGATTGTTAAGTTCATTACATCACATGGTCATAAAAGAACAAGGATATACCATCTTGGCTTAGAAATTTTTTCACATCACAGAAAATAACATGTACTACAAAAGAAAATTATGTTTACTATTAATTAGTTTAGATGAGTCACGTGTCATTTTTTCATAGAAAAATTTATAGACTAATTTTATACCGGGATATACATTACCTTATTTAGTATTAGGTGTTCTTCAAAGCATATATATTTCTTCCTCATATGAATTTTTATCTTATAAATTTCTTTTTGTACAGTCTTGACAGGATGAATCTAAATTTTTTACACTGTGAATAAATCATCTACCATTAATTTATTAACTATCATTAACTCTCAAACAAAAATAATATAAATTAATGATAGATAATATACTAACAATGTAAAAAATTTACGTACTAATTTTAACTCATTTAACAAACACTGCTATCTATGAGGTATCTTTTAATCATGTGATGTAAGTATGAGACACAAGACACTGTTATTGTCGTTGGTGTGCCGTACGGTTGTTATTGTTGGTGGTGTGGTATGGCATGTGCTCTATCATCACCTAACCACATGTGCACATGTCTGTGGCTATTCAGCTAGGCTCGGCTCAGATTCTAGAAGTGGAAAATTATTATTTTTTCCTTTTTTTCTTTCTTCAGATTAAAATGGGTTCTTTTATTTTTTTTATTAGCAATGGAATTTATTAATAAGGAAAAATATAAAGTAGGAGAACAAGTTATATCCACAACTCTCCATAGTTAACGACCTGAGAGACAAATAGATAGGTAATACTCATTCCACATAAGAAGTTGAAATTATTACAATAAACACTGAAAATATTTAAAAAATGTAAGAAATATGAGTTCTATCATCTCACCAAGATGAAACTGTAAATTCTTAAATATAATATTATTCCTCGCATGTCAAATAGTTTATATAGTGATAAACCAAAGAGACAATCAACTTTGTTTACTCTTGTTAATTTCTTTATTAATGTGGAATGTGAAGATACTAAAAGAAAACTTTTGCTTTAAAAATTGGTGAAACATTACAAACCACAAATTAAAGAGTGTGTTTAACAAGATTATTCTTTAATTGGCATTTCATTGCAATACTAGGATAGAACATAACAAGCGGAAAAAAATCGAGTAAAAAGTTGAAAATAGTAATATAAAAAACAGTTTTTTAGAAAATTAAACATTATATTTGTTGCTGAAACGCAAATCATTTCCATTTTTGGGATCCGAAAAGTAAATGACTTTGGTTTATAAAAAAATACTAGAAAATAAGTTAATGATAGGATAGTATAGTAGCATTGTATTGTGGTGCCATAAATCAAAATAAAACGGATTTTCACCATATTAAAACACTAATATTAAACTAATCCTTTCAAGTATTGATTCATATATACAACTTGGTATTTTCCTTAAGTATATCTCAAGTATAAGGAATTGAATATTTGTTTCTTATAAGAGAACAATCCAGTTATAATGAGCTTAAGCCATTTTGACTAGATCATGACTAAAATGGACATAAGAATAATGACTAGAAATGGAGAAAAATATATTATTGTTCCCCTCACAAAGCAATATAATATAGTGAATGGGAAATAATGTTATAATTAAATGCAATAATATACCGTTGCCAAAATTGTAAACCTAGCACCGATGATGCTTCTTAAATGTTGTGACTAACAAGAAGTTTAATACTCTATAAGAAAGATACAACTTAGTTTTTTTTGTACTACCAAATCTATTCATTACCTTTTTGGTTAAGAAATTAATCATTTTTTAAGTTTGTGATTGTCTCTCTTAACAAGTGTCTCTCAATAATCGAACTCTTGACCATGAATTACTTTTTTCAAAAATCAATATTCATTAAATATGAATGGTGAATAATATAATAATAATATATAAAACTCGTAAACTAATGCATATATATTTTTTATTCTGGCTTAACTAAATTTTTTTATAAGTAAAATTCTATTAATAAAAAACTTAATTACAACTGAGAAATCAATATACAGAACGTTAACAAAAAAAAGTATTAATTGAGTTCTAACATAAGATCCAAATATTGTAAGTCTTTAAACCAAACATCTTAAACCAACTTTATAAAAAATAAAAATAGAATATTAGCATTTTTTAAATTTGATTGATCCAATTATAAAAAACAAATGCGCATTATGTATTTGGCGTTGACTCTTGTAGCCATCGTCGTGTTGTACAATATACATTATTGAGATGTTATACATTTTTTTAATATAAAATAAAACATAGATATATACCATTATCGTTCATATATTTTGTTCATTGCTTATTTTATGTCACTATACCATCATAGACAAAATTCTCCCTCTTATTAGAAAGTCAAAAACTCCAAAACAATTTGACAAGGCATGCCAATGATAAGCACATACATTTTCATTAATCCCATCGTAATTATTGACACAACACAACAGTATAAAGTTGCTTATTTTTGGCCAGAGATAATCCACACACTCTTTAATTATGCTTATGTTCAAATCTAAATATGGATTATGAAACTAAAGAACACATGTAATGGAAATTAGAATATGGTGATATATGTTGGTGTAGCGGAAGCGATCGTTGCGTAACGTTAACCACAAACAATCAAATAATATGCATAGAATAAATAGAAGATAAGAAATAAGAGAATTTGTTAACGGGGTTCGGCCAAATGTGCCTACGTCCCCGAGAGTGCTGAGCACACCCATGACCCACCTGCCCCATGATGTGTTTCTATTTGGTATTTATATCTGGTGCATATTACAACAAGGGATCCGAGTCCATTATATAACATTAATATTCTATTCTATTCTAATGCCAGACAATGTAGGACTAATACAATAACATATTTCAAGCATTCTCAATAATATATTCCCTTTTAATATGAAGGATATCTTATTACCCTATGAATAATAAATTAATTTATTTTGGTGTGTAACTTCCGGAATATATTTTGATAAAAAATAAAGTATCTTATAATATAAGAAAATAATTCAGATAAGTTATTTTTTCTTATCACTAAAATAATAACATGGGTTATATTTTATCATTTCTATAAAAGTATTTTTAAAAAATATCTTATTATGATCTAAAGGCCACGGAATAGAGAATTTTTTAACAAAAAGTTTGGGGAAAATAAATGTCATTGAGTACAATATCATTGCGTGCAGTTTACAGGCTTCAGTAATTCGTACGAGTATACAATTCGAATAGTATACAATTCGAATAGTTTAAAATTTTCATCTAATTCAGAATAATCTATGTTGCAAAATTGGACCCCAAAAAATTGTTGCAAAAAAGCTTGACAACGACATGTTCACTTTTCTCTTTCTTTTCTCTTTCTTTATAATTTTCTATCGCTGACTTTAGAAGCTTTATATTATATCCTTTTATTGCTGATAATTTAAAGATGTCCTTTATTAGATTCTAAGTGACAAGCATAACTGAAATGAATATCTAAAGATTTTTTAGCAAAATAAATATTGCAAGTACAAGTACCCTTGAAGGATGATTAGGAAAAGGAAAATAACAGGGGGAATAATTATAATTTTTCTATCTAAATCATATATCCTCTAAAAAAACAATTTATGATTGAATCGAAAACATTCACAATGTTTTTTTATATTACTAAAAATATATTCTTACATTTTTTGATAAGAAATGATGAGACGACTAACTCTCCGCATGAGAATTATTTTTATTATTAGAATACTTAAACTCAAAATCTTAGGAGGAGAGTCAAGTGATTGTTACTTGAAAAATAATTATAATTTTTAATTAATGATTGGAATTAAGGAAGTTCATACTTTATTGTACATATACTTGTCTCTGATAATCCTATTGATTTTTTAATCAATACTTACATTTAATTATTAGCAAATAAAACTAAGAAAAACAGTACTAACTCATGCATGGTTAATCTCATTACTATAGAGAGCATCTAGGATAGGCAAGCTAAGCTGACTTTGAAAAACAAAGACACGATTTTTTATACATTCATATATATATATATATATATATATATAGTTATATATATTATTAATTATCATTATTAATATTTAATAAAAGTAGTGTAATGCAGCGTGCAAAAAGGGCATGCCTTAACGCATGACACTTTTGAAGTGGAAGGGTGAAAAGGCACACACACATACACACGAGAGGTTCATGTTAAGGACAAAAGTGTCTATATTCGGATGGAGAGAGAGGTAGATCATGCTAACCACAAACAATTACAAGCCACAAGTAACTATATATTAAATAGGTTTTTGTTATATTAGCATGCTAACCATTTATCTTCTTTTTTTATTTGGTGATTTTTTATTTAAAACACGTAAAAGGGTTAAAGAATATTAAAATAAAAATAAAACTAAATTATTTAGTATAAATATTGTTGAGATTGCTTGAAATATGTTATTGTATTAGTCTCACATTGTCTAATATTGAAACAGAGTAGAGTAACCAATGTTATATATTGGACTCAAATCTTTTGTTATAATGTGCACCAGATATATGAACCAAATAGAAATACTTCATGACATGTGGATCAATGGGTGTAAATAGAAATACTTCATGGACAGGTGGATCCATGAGTGTGCTAGGGTTTGTAATCATTATTCTATAATAATATCTTAGTAGTCGCTCAACGCTCCGGGGGACTATGCACAATTGGCCGAAACCCGTTACCAAATTCTGTTTTTTCTTCTCTATATCTTCTATTTATTCTATGCTTTATTTGATTGTTTGTGACCAACATTGTGCAATGATCTCTTTCGCTGCACCAACAAATATATTAATTTTTAAAATTTCAAGATTATTTCATATTTTATAAAAAAAATAAAATGGTTTTAGTGTTTAACCCATTTTGTAAGGGGAGCACATGTTGTATAAGAAAGTGTGTCACTACATGTGTCACTGTCTGTGATTGGTTAAAAAATATATTTAAATTAAAATTTTCATAGTTAATTATTTTTCTGACCAATCACAAGCGTGACACATAGAGCGACATACTGTTTTGAGACAACAAATGTCCACTATTTTATAAGAACATGTGTACTGTTGAAACCAAATATGAAATAACACAAAATATATATATATATATATATATATACACACGTGTGTGTGTGTGGATCTTTGGTTTTAAATTGGCTTTGGAAACAATTTTGGAGAGAAAATATGAAGAAGATTAGGAAGTGCCATTATCCTATTATTTAAGTTAAACTTATTTAAGTTAAACTTAAAAGATTTGTACCCAAAAAAACTTATAAGATTAATTTTATATTAAAATGAAGCATTTATCATCAAGATATATGTTGGACTTGGATTTTCAATATTGATTTGCTCAATTTATAATATCTAAAGTCTTACTTTAAAACATTCATAACCTTATGTATTAATCATAATCAAGCATATCCTTTAGGGATGCCAGATGCTGTTAACATTTTTTAAATTTTTAAGGGGAAATCTGATATATATATATATATATATATTAAATCAACCAAGTCTAGCAAGCTTTGGAAGACACATTGAGAAGAAACTCTTATATCTTTTATCTATCTCTTGGATGATTAAAAACTCGATGGACTACTCATTTTATTGCTGATTGATTTTGAGATGATTAAATATAAATGTAAAGTGGAGCATAAATTCAGAGTATAACTTTACCAAGAAGGTATTTAGCAATTTTATAAGATGAACGAATCACTCAGGTCCACGCACGCACTCACTTTTAATATGCCTGTGCCAAAGAACTTTCAACTTTGCGATGGGATAGAGAATCCAGAAGACAACTAGAACATTTACTAGCACTCTAGCATATATGGTTCAAATAGCTAACTACATGGACCATATAAAGCACAGTATTAAATCTATGCACAATAGTGTAAATATATATATATAGTCAGTATGTCATATACTAATCATTTCGATTATTTTTTTTTTTAAAGTTAATGATAATTAAAAATGAAGCATTGATAATGTAAAAAACTCTTATACAATTAGTGTATTTATCTTTGCCTCTATAAAGTAAGTTTATACCTCCAAAACAAAAAAGTTGATGAGAGCATTTATCCTTTTAGGGTGAACATATTGCAAGTGTCCCAAAAGATGACTTATTGGTTTATCACAACCATTCATTTATTAAGTGGCACTTTTCAATATCTACACGAAGCTGCTGAACAATAAAAATGACTTTTCAGCCAACAACAAAATCTAAATAAATAAACTTACCTTCAATTTGAATTTACTAGTAATTTTTTAAACGAATCAAGACTACCTATTTTAAAACAAATAACGTCTAATCTTTAAGTGTTTCTTATTTCATTATAGTTTTTTATGTGCCATTTTACACCCATATTGGTAACAAAACCTATACATAATCTTTATGAACAACCAAAACGAAGATATACTATTTAACTATATATACTATTACATCAAGCACCTAATGTATTGAACTATATTGCCTCAATGGGATAAAATATTAAAAAAGAACACTCACCCTTTGAAAGTATATTAACCTCTGTTCCAAATTCATCCATGAACTTACGTGCACTTATGAATGAAACCTTTCGCTTGAGCTGAATTGTATTTTACAAATAAGAATATTAGTATAAGTTAGTTGTTTTATAAAGTCAGTGAAAGTGTTTTTTTTTCATTTAGTTATTAACAGGGTAGATTTTTTATTTTCTGGGACTAAATCATTACATGTTTTCTTTACACACAAACTCGTTTTATGTAAGTTTTGCCCATATTTTACATATACATAAAAAACTGAGGGGTTAATAATGGTACATGCTTACACCATTTTAGGAAAACAATGGATGTAGCGAGAGAAAAACATTTAATGAAGAAGGATATGATATTTTAAATTATGTCACATATTAATTATATTGATATAAAAATAATGAATATTTAATTTTTTAATTGCCATAATATTTTTAATTTATGTGATATATGATTTGAGATACCAGATCGTGTTAAAATCGAATTATTTATTGTGAGTTGATTTTTAGATAATAAAAATGGAAATAAAAACTTGATAATCATCTTATAAGTATATTTCATACATATGTATTTCTCTTTTATTCCTTACCTTCCAAAGTCAACTTAGAAAAAGACCAAAGAAAATAAGAATTAATATTTACTGATTAATTGCAAATTTATATATTACATAGATTTTCAGCATTGTTACTTCGTCTGTATATTAAGGATTGAGATCATTTGTTTTCAATATTATACCATTTTTTATCTTGGACTAATCACATATTGTCATACAAAAAAAATTGAAAACAAAAAGTAACATTCTGATTAATTTAGGATAAGAAACAAAACATTGTTGGTGATATATGATATTTGTTAATCAAATATTCTACTTTGTAGTAAATTAATGCGTCTTTTCTTTTATCAATCACAAATATAATACATCGTTTTCAAAATATTTCATTATTATTCTAACTTTAATTTGAGACAAAAAAATTTCTATTTTTTTCCTAAGATAATTTGATGGAGGGAGTATGTTAATTATATTTCCTATTGTTTTGGGCTTTTAGCTTATACTACGTTGGTAACAAATTTACTCCTGGATTGGTCCTGTTGCAAAAAAAATTCTTGTCCCGTTGTTTAAATAAAAAAAATAAAGTGTGACATAATTTCTAAAATTCGAATTCAGTTATGAAAATACACTAGGATGTAATTTTAAAATTGAAATCATCCCAATAGTTTTGAGGTAGTAAGATTATTACGTTTTTCTCGTGATATTTTTAATTACACTAACTTGTATATTTAATAATTTTGAGGTCGTAAGATTGTTACATTTTTCTCACAATACTTTTAATTACATTGACTTCCAAATTTTCGCATGATTGTATTTACAATTATAATATCTCATTACCTTTATAAGTAGTTTAGATATAACATCACAGTGATGTCAAAATCCACACGGTTATCCCATTTGTTTTTCATTTTGAAATATTATTACTTCATGTGCTCCTTGACTTTACTATCGCTCATGCGGAGAGAAATATTAACTTGTAAAGATTTATACATTATCACTTTAAACATTGACATTGTAAAGATTTATATACATACTATCATTTGTTTAGATTACATTTTCTAAAAAATAAAAAATAATTAAAAGTCAATTATAAATAATACAATGACAGTATATAAAACTCATATATTATTAGTACATACATTTTTTTCTTTAATTTGCATATTGAAAAATAAGAAAGAAAGGGTGGTCATCAAAAAACAATTTTCTGCATAAAAAGTTATGCACGCCACCACCTAATCTTTATTATATCGGTGAAGTAAAGGACCTATAGAACAAAGTTGATGACCATAAATTGTTGTTTGACCTTTCATAATATATTTCTCTAATAAGCACTTAAAATTATTAAATGTCAGAACTATTAAATAAAAATAAATTATTTTAAATATTTTATACTTTTTATCCATACTCTTTTAGGTATGGATGCTCTTTTTTTCATTTAAGTATAATTTTTTAGATGAGTTAGGACCACCCTGCAAGGATTCCACTATTTTAAGATCAGCTACAACCCCTTCCCAATTGAATTGACAACTTTAGAATATATGATATTCATTTTCGAAAGATCTGATGTCTCATTTTATGTTATTTAATTAAACAAGTTATAAAAACTGAAATCAATATTTTTTTATATTACATGATATAATTTTATTTAACAGTGACATGGTTTTTTTTTTGACAAAATCTTATTCATTATCAGCAATAATGATTTCTTTATCAATATTTATTGGCCTATTTATGAATCCATGCCTAATAACAATCTTTTCCAAGCATTTGCATGACATAAATACCAAATCAACAAACGTGCCCATTGGATGAAAACTTGAGAAGTATAGGGCAGAATTAGCAAACTTTTGGAACACCCAGAATAGCTTCCATAAAAACTAATGATGCTAATATTTTATTTGTTTCATTTTGCTTTCTCTCTCTCATTTTTCTTCTTATATCCTAAAGGTTGATATAGCTTGTGTGGAATTTGTATACTTACACAGCACAGACATGCAAGAATTGTATAAACATCTACTCCATGCAAAAATATGCACCCTTCGGTTGCACTATATCTAGCTTATGTGGAATAATAATTTTCAACATATAGTCATTTGATTACATTGCAAAATTCTATACAGTTTGCCTCATCCCCATAATACCAAGCAAATGATTATGCTGCCTACTTGAATAACTGAATAAATTAGTAGTAACTATAATAGCTACACCAGCCAAATGCTGATCAACTCAAACGTCCACAATCTTGCAATAACATCGAAAAGAAGATTGCGTTGTTTTTCTATCACTTCATCCAAAGTCATGGTCATAGACACCCAGCAGATCTAATACGAGTATTCCGAGCATTATTATCTGATCGGCTGTGCCACTTCAAACTACACACGGTCGTGCTGTTTGAGGTAGTTATTAAGCAAGCCTTAGCACTGCCACTGCTAGCAGTGTAGCAGCTCTGAAGTAAACTTCTTTTATGCTCCTATCCACCTTGTGAATCACTTCCTCATCTTTTAATGCGAACTTTCTTGCATTCTTGCTTGTGCTGATAATTGTGTCCCTTAGCTTATTTACTGCCCAAGAAAGCCAAACCAGCCCAAATCCGAACCCAGTGCTAAAGAGCTTAGATGTACTGAAGGGAACCCTTCCACAAGCTACCTTGCAGATCACGGATAGCAGGACAGCAAGGCCAGTGCCGGCAATACCAGCAGAAAATTGTGTCAGGAGCTCAGGAAGCTCGGGACCAGATTTCTTCAGCGAAAGGATTGCTGTTTTCCGTTGCTGCTTCTTGTCAATCATCAAGGACAGAAGGGTCTCACATGCATGTAAGTAGTTCTTCTTGTAGAGATCCCTTTCCCTACCTACTTTCTTGTTCTTCTTTTGTGATGGCTTGCTTTTGACTTTTCGAGGACTGCAAAGCAAGTGAAAAACATTAATTTAATATAATTACTTGAGCGAGAAATTATGGTAGTCTTTTTATGTGCAGTGGATGGGACTATTAGAACATCTTCACTCTAGCATAAGACGTGTTTCATGAAGACAATTTTAATTGATTATTGTCAACTCAACTAACACACAAGGCTTTCATTATCAGCTACAAAGACAACTTAATAATGCATCCAAGACATCAAGAGAGAACTAAGTATTTCTACTGCAACAGTGCAAACAACATGCTTCTTAAGGTTTACTTTTGATAGCCTTCTTAACTCGGATATGGCATATCTCAAGGCTGATCATTTTTCTTTGGGGGGTTAAAGGTGAAGTAAAAGAACAATCATTTTGATTTACAATTTAGCAGTGCGAGTTCATTTTGATTTTCAATTTTTTATTAATAAGAACATGATGTTTACCCTTCAAGAACAATCAACTCATAATTCATACCCATATATCATCTCGATCACTCCGTGGAGGGGTGAGACTAAACAAGTTTGTTCTCTAAAATTAACTTATAAATTCAATCTACAAGCAGCTAATGCTGAGAAATTTAAATGCCTAATTTAAAGAGTGACACGGGAAAATGAAAGCAGTTGATATTTTGGTTGGACAACAACAGAGCATATCCCAAAGTCGGGAGAGAGGTCAAGTGTCAACAGAAGCATATTTTGCATACCTTCTTAAAGGAACAGTCAATGCAGAATGAATCTCCAATGAGGAGGAATGACTTTGGGCTCCTGCTTCATTGATATTAAGCCTGTGTCCATACAAGATTTCAAATAACATCAGCTCCTTGATACAAAACTGACAAAAACAGTCTCTTAAATATGGGGATTTGTTATAGGTGATATATATTAATGAATATAATGGCAACTATTAACATATATGAATAAAATCCAATAATTTTGTCATTGCATCTTAGAATACTATAATGTATCCTACAAGATCCATTAGGATTTATTTCTCCTTATTTAATTAGAAATAGGAGTCTACTATTAGTATAAATAAAACGTTTGGGATTATTTTCTGTATCAAATTATCATCATATTAGTAACAATATCATTCTTATATAATTCTAAGGAATAGCCTAATTCTACATAAGTGCTAATTATTCTGTTCTACTATGAAATAGTTATCTCAGGCGAATCAAGTCATCTTTTGTATGCCTGGACAGTTAGAATTCCATGTGATCAATTGAAGCTTAAACATGTCTACATATTTATACCTGCTGAAGTGTGGAACAAGCATCGCCCGTTTTTCACCCTTGTGTGAGTTTTCTGTTAAGTAAGACTCAGCAACCACAGAAAGAAAATTTCTCATCTCAACAGCAGTACCCATAAATGTGACTTGACCATCTGGATGAACTGAAACCTTTGAACTAAGGGCAGACTCTTGAAAAATATCTACGAAAGCCTTTTGGTTGTAGGATTTGCCATTAGGGTAGAGAAGAGATGTCAATGCTTGTCGAGGGTCATCAGTGTCTGACAAGTGCAAATCCATCAAGTCAGACAATAAAGATATATGTGTTCCACCTATCCCCGCTTCAGCAGTCCCGGACTTGATGAACTGCATAATTTTATCCTGCTTACTGCATTGTTCAATGATGCCAAAGCTGAAACGTACTGCGTTTGGACAGGTTGCTGAAACCAAAGTTGAGTGAAATTACTTAGATTAAGAAAAAAACATAAAAACAAAGTATTTAGGAGTACAAGTCATCATAGACATACATCTCACAGTAGCAGTAAAAGCAGACCTAGGAAATATTATCGGTTAAATCTACCATCTCATCTTCAATTTCTTACATTATTGTAGCAGGTATCACATCTGAGTGATAAAGCCTTCACCGGTAGGATATTACACTAATTACAGTAATCTTTTCGTCATTGACTTTAACATTTGACGACTAAATTAACATGTGAAAGAAAGTTGCATAATCAATTAAAAGAGACACCCACAAGTTATCCATGTGAATAGGTCCAAATCCTTCCTTCAACTAGTAATCTCCTTTGGCAGTCATTGCTTTCCAAGGAGATCCCCCGGTGCCTAGAGGCTGGTTGAGTAGCTCAGTAGCTTCCTTTTAAAGGAGAGAATACAAACCCCTTTTAGCAGTGAGATTTGAAGCATCTCACTGCTACCTTGACATGTAAGTCTTGGACAAACCTATCCTTACTACCATATTGCTAATAAACAATTAACACAGTTTGATCTACAGCGAACTATAGGCATACATTCACTGACAAAAAATAGAGAATATTCATCGTGATCAATGAAGATTACGAGTAGTAGTTACACAACTCTCAAACCCTAGTCATAGCACACTCAAATTCTCACCGTTGCTGAGATTTTAATAAGCCTATGATCTAACTATTGATTTTACAATACATATACATCAGCCTATACTGCAGGGAGTGCCTTGAAATCTCCTTGTCTGGTTGCACTGCATGGTTTTCAGGTGGAGTGACTTGCTGGACCAAGAAACCCATAATTAAATACAATACACTTCATAAAAAAACTGAAAGCGTATCGGCAGAGTTAATACAACATAGAAACTAATAGTGTAACTAATATTTGCATACATAATCTATGAGAAAACAAGATAGAATCATAAAAAAATACACAGTAGACAAAACAAGGTGGGTTGGGGGGATTACTGTTATGTGTAATTTTCCGATTCTCTAGTTCTACTGATACATGAAATTATGAAAACAATCAAAGGATTAAGAAAAACAAAATTAACCATCAATTGACTGAATCAGATACACAACAGAATGAGGTTGTTGCACACCTTGGGTATCAATAAGCACGGGCCTTTGAGCTGACGAATTAACATTAACAAACCGATTTGAATTGAACCATTCATTTTGAGATTTCCTTGACTCCTCACATGAATCTAGCATAAAACTAGGAGCCTGATATCTGATAATTTCTGGCTTTGGTACAGGAGAATACAATAATGGTTGACAACCCTAACAGATTCAAATGAAAACAAATAAATTAACGATATTAAGCAAATACAAAATGATGCATAGCATAAACAAAATAAGTAATTAGTCAATATAATTATTGTATTAATTGTAATAAGATGGATAATAATACATGAAAACATATAATTAAAATTAATTGAAACTTAAAGGAATTTGACATGATAAACGAAGAATATGTTACCTTCTTTATTGTGCTATCAATCATAAGGGTTGGAGAGCAAACATGGGAAGCCATGAATGAAACAAAGATTTGAAACCTAAAATTCCCTTATTGCTCTTTTTGTGGCTTTGTCACCTTATCGCTCCCTGCACCTCAAATCCCTAAGTTTTGTGTGTGGCATATGATAAATTCGAACTAGAAGACGAAAATTTTGATATTTTCTTTAATCCAGAAACTTCCAAAAGGGTGCTGAGGTTGGTGATCACGATAAAAAATCAATCAATATTAAGTTTTATAAAAAAAAAATCAATAATACAATGACAATATAAAAGTACCAACAAAGTTAATTAAGTAGTGTAAGATTCACTAAATCGGTTGAATGTTCGATTCTTGTGAACAAAAATTGTTTAAAGAATAATGAGGTTAAGCCAGCACTTGTTGAGGAATGAGAACAGTCACCAACCCAAAATGGATTGGGTACCAACAAAGGACGGTATAGGATTAGTACTTCTTCAAATAAGGCAAACATACAATGATAAGGAAGAAATAAATATTTATTTATTCATGTATTTAATTCATAGAAAAAGATGTATCCATACTAAAAATGTAAAAGTTTTTGCAATGTCACATAATAATTATTATTAATTTTTACACATAAATATATACACTATTTACTTTAATAGATGGAAAAATTACTAAAAATACCACCTCATTCCATTCTATAAAGAAATTATCACATCATGTTACTTATTATTAAATTTTCATTCAGAGACGAATATAATTATTAAAAATAAAACAAAATGTGAATAAACAAAATTATAATGATTTTATATTAATGATTGAGATGGAGCATAATAGTGTTATATATCAACAAGGTATTGATCAAGTAGAGTAAGACATCTCTATGTTGACCAAAAGGTTAATGATTCATTTTCTGATAACTATATTTGTTGAGAGCGACAACCACATATTCTGAAAGAGATTAGTTTTTCATCCAAAATGTGATAAGATATCATTGGTAGTACCAAAAAAATAATTTCAGGGTTTATATTCAAATCATTTATCTAACAACTTATTTAATTGAAATGCATTTTGAAGACTCAATTGCCGCATTTTAATCATAGTTGTGTAGATAAAACTTATTATTATTCGATTGTACAATATAATTAATTTCAAGATAAAATATATCTTAATATAACTCCTAACGAAATAAAATATATTATGATACCCCTGTCTAGGGGTGTTCGCTGTCCATTTGGATCGGTTTTTAAGCAAAAAATGATCCGATCCAAACACATAATTAACATGCGGTCTGGATCGGTCTGGTCTGTTTATATTAAGATGTCCGATCCAATCCGATCCAAATATAATATGCGGTTTCGGTTCGGTTTGGATCGGTTTTTTTTATAAAATATTAAAATGGCACTTATATTCAAAACTCATACAAATGACTAAATATTAAACATAAAACAACAATAAAAATAATGTTCAACAACATTAAAATGTATACAACAATAGTATAAGTAAACGACATATACAGTAGTAATAAACAATAAGACAATAATAATAAAAGTATAAAATAGTAACAACAACAACAAGATATCAATAATAACAAGACAACAAGATATAAATAATAATAATATGAGCATCGGTAACGTAATTTTAATAGTTACAATATTCCACCGATGATTAATAACAATAATACTTTCACAACAATAATACTTGAATCCTCTTTATTTGGTTATGAGATTGGTTTAAGTTCTAAAAAAGTGTATCAAATATAATCCATATGATTTAAAACATAGCAACATATATATATAAGTGTGTTATAGAATATAACAAATAAAATATAGGTACAATTTTGGAGTTGGGACTTAAGATTAAGTTTGGAAGACACTTAAAAATATTACACACTTAAATTTTACATACAATTTCGGTCCGGTCTGGATCGGTTTGGATCCAAGAGGTGAAACCAAAATCTGGACCGGATCAATCGGTCTTTAAAAAATAAGTCCAACACGGTCCAAATGCATTCGGTTTTTGCGGTTTCGGTCTATTTTGGATCGGTTTTCGGTTTTATTGTTGGACCGGTCTGGATTTGAACACCCCTACCCCTGTCATTGATACTCTATTTGATTTACATCAGGGAGAATAAGAAGAAGATCAAAGTAACTTGAACAAAAACACATAAAAATGTCAACATAATATTTAAGATTAAGAAGAATACCAAAGACTAAAAATAGGGATGGTAATAGGTCTGATTGGGTCCAGGTAGTGCATTACCTAAACTGTCTTGTTGCTTCATTTTTGGATTCACACTTGCCCTAGACCTATGCTAATACCCATTGGGTCTGGTACCCATGAGTCTATCGGTACCCAACAGATTTGCGGACACTTATAAATTTTAAAAAATTAATTTTTTTAGTAATTTATGTAATTGTGTATTTAATTACTATAGTCTTATATTTTATTTAGGTAATCAATAAAGTTTTAAACATATTTTAAATTGACTATTCAACATTATGACGTAAAATTGATTTAATAAGATTTGTTCAATCATTATAATATTATATTTCAATCATCATAGTCATCAGTTTTAGTGAAATCCAATGGTTTGAATCAGTGAGTAGATCTAAATCATTAGATGTCCATAAAATTGATGACTATGATAGAAAGTAAGTTTAAAAAACTTATTTTTGAAGTAAGTGGATACCACTCATGTCTTATGCATACAAATGAGAAAAAACATATAATTGTATATAGCTGTCAAAATACTCATAATTGTTGATACAATAATAACTTATAGTGAGAATGTTTATCATCATAATCATCTCATATGAACCTACATATTTATAAATTAACTTTTTATTAAATATTTTACATATTATAATTGTTTATTAGTTCGAGATTATATATACTCTATGTTATTATGATTTCATATAAGTTTTAATGAATGAACAATGTACAATGATAAATATAAATATAAATATAAATATATATATAAATAATTATATATAAGTACATTACATTACCACAAATGTTAGGCTAGGATACATGAACATGAGAGAACTAGTGACACTTCTGGCAAAATAGGTAATATCTGCAAAGTACACCCTTATAGTCTATATTTTTTGGGTCATAACATATAAATTATGTTTATTTGTTCATTTCATTCGTCAAGCTTACGGACATTTTCATTGGGCAATGCACACGACCCACAAACATAATTAAATGAAAAATTTAAGAAAATTTTAAATAAGTTACGATATAATGTGATTTTTAATCCCTAAAAATTGTAATTTAATGTACTTGTTCAACTTCATATAAAATATCAAAGTTTTTGTTAAATTTTTTATCATCAACTACTTTATTTAATTTATTATATGAATTTTTTTACTTTTTAACTATTCAACAATGGTCGCGGACCACCCTATGCCCATTTTAGAATGGACTAATGGACATTGATCTTGTCCATTAAGACAACTAGCAGTGTACCCGTGCACTTGCACGGGTCGCTTATTTGTTTATGCATGATGCAAATATAATATACACATATTTTATAATATCAATAAATCATGTATTGAAATATTATATTTCCCATCCATATAGGTGCAATATTAACATTAATTTTTGAGTGTATATGTAGAATATTCACAATTATAAATGTGTTTGTATAAGCATTTATTTGTTGAAAGTGTGATTATAGAAAATATTTGATTCTTAAATAACTCAATAAATAAAATTCAAATTGTATTGGATAATAACTCACATCTATATTCTCTATATAAAATTATAAATATAAGGAGTTATTTTTGCATCATATTTTTTGTGATTACGTTTATAAGTATCATATAAAGTCATAAAGATTTTTTAGCATATCTTTTAAATGCTTATGTTTTATTTTAGATTAATGTTCATTGTGTATAAATATTTGAATATATTTTTAGCATTCAAATATTGTATAATTAAATGTTATTTATTTGATTATCTTTTAGCTAATAATCATTGTATGAAAATAACTCATAAATTAAAAACACACTAAGTTAGGATACGACATATATTTTTTCT
>NC_032016.1:8940547-9096468 GCF_001865875.1 Lupinus angustifolius
AATGGTAAACATTAAATTATATAGAAAGATTAATGTAAAGAAATAATTTGAATGTGAAAAATGATTTCAATTTCATCTAATATTCAATGACTATTACTTTTTAACATAACAAAACATAGATGTTGTAAACACTCAATTTTAGTGGGGTAGCGACATGAACCAATCACTAATTATAGAATATATAATATATAAAAAGTAGGAAGAAAAATATGTGAGGAGGAGGTGACATGTGGCATGAAGGAAAAAATGTAAGGAGAAAGTGAAATGTGGCATGAGGGAATGAGAAAGTGACATGTGGCATAAAATAGTTTTTTTATTATATTGTTAATAGATACAATCATACTTGCGTCCCCTTAAGTTTTTGCTAGCACATGCATAATGCGCCATCTCTAGCGACACTCCATAACTATCCTTTAGTCAAATTCACAACTATTATATCAATTTTGATTGAAAAATGATATATCCTTTTGCTAATCCTAATACTTATAAAAAATGATAGCGATATACTTTTTTATTAATAATTGATTTACATGTGACATATCTAAACTTATTATATACTAGTGTGTACATGCACTCCGTGCCTGCCGACGAATATTGTGTGATACTACATATTCAATTTTTATATATTATATTTCGTGTGTGTTTATGATAATGTTTAATTTAAGATGAGATATGTGGTTAATTAATGTATTGGTGGTAGTTGCTTAGGATTTTATAGTTTTTTTGTAAAAATTAAATAATGTTAAGGGCAATATAGGAAATGAAAATTACACCATGAGGGAAGTTATTTCAAGTTTTGACTTTATATATAGTATAGATAAATATTATAGTAAATTACACTGATACCCTATGAGTTTTAATAAAATTACATAAACCACCCAAACTTTTTTAAAACCTACACAAATCACTCATAATTATATGTATACATTTCGTTGACTACCCAGATAAAATAGATAAGTGTGATTTCTTAAATAAAAATGGTGACGAGTGTAATTAGGTCAAACAAAATATGATATATTATGAATACAAGTCTAAATAGTATAAAAATTGATGTCTATTCTTTATTTTGGTTAGTTACAATATAATATGTGAGTAATTTAAACATCTCCTTAGATTTATTGATACAGTTTATAACGAATAAAAATAATGAATATACATCAATTTTTATACTATTTGAATTTGTTTCTACACATATCATATTTTGTTTGACTTAATTACACTCGTTTCTATTTTTATTTAAAAAATTACACTTATATCTTTTACCGTGATAGTCAATGCAATGTATAGATATAATTCAGAGTGAGTTACCTAAGTTTTAAAAAGTCTGATTGTTTTATGTAATTCAACTAAAACTCGGAAGGTCAGCGTAATACAGACTAAATATTATACTCATAAAAAGTGTAGGACATGAATTTTAAAGTCAATATTTAAAGCCATCATCAACCTGCGTATTTTTTTCATTTTCTCTCATTCCCTTACTCAGAATCGAAACCCTAGAAATTCAATATCCCAATCCGATCAATTTCATACACAGAACCCTATATTTCCTCATCAAACCCTCTCTTTCCCCATATAAAGTTCCATAATTGACCCAATTCCCCAACTCTACAGAATCCAACTTGTACCAGATTTCTCGTGCAGATCATAGATCCCCCGATCGGGTTTCGATTCTGAACAATCCGAACCCAATTCCGCTTATTCATCTGTCGTGGCTTTCGCATGGGTAAGATTCTTCGAGAAACCTCGAGGTCATCCTCAAACTCAGCATTCGCATCACCTTCCTCTGCTCCCGCAACAACGTTGTCGACATCGATAACCGACACGGTGAGAGGGTCCCACCAATTCAAGATCACAGGGTATTCTTTATCGAAGGGAATTGGGATTGGAAAATACATAGCATCGGAAACTTTCTCCGTTGGAGGGTATGATTGGGCGATCTATTTCTACCCTGATGGGAAAAGCGTTGAGGACAATGCTACGTATGTGTCACTCTTCATCGCTCTCGCGAGCGAAGGAACCGATGTTAGGGCTCTGTTTGAGTTGACCCTTTTGGATCAGAGTGGTAAGGAGAGGCATAAGGTTCATAGCCATTTCGAGAGGACTCTTGAGAGTGGACCCTACACGTTGAAATACCGTGGTAGCATGTGGTGGGTTTCTTTTTTATTTTCCATTCATTTGAAAGATTGATCCCGTTTTTATTATCTTGATTTCATGGCCAAGGTTTTAAATAGTTGTTTCGGAAACTTCGAAAACCTTGACGTTTGGGGGAATTGCGGTAATTTGCAGTGCCAGTCCATGCGGCCACACTTGGCAACCCCAAAACCTGACATGACATATCGGCTTCTGTAGCGGTCGCAGCCTTAAAATATTGTCCATGGTTTCATAGATCAATGAATTTGTTCAATTTATATCTCACCATTTTAACTTAAGGTTAATGATTATAAATTCATGTTTTGTTACATATGTTGGATTTAAAATGTTGATCATTAACTGGGAATGCGCCCATTAAACTGCCCGTTAATTAATCATCTAAGTGGCATGATTAACCACATTTCTCATTTAATTTCCTTTAATTTAAAATATCTGTCTTGACTACATATCCCGGCTTCACTTTATTTCCATAACTGAAAAATGTAATTTATATAGTTTTGTATGTATGTAACCTTGGTTAAATTTTAGAAGTGTTTTCGACTAAACGAGAAGGACTTCTAATAGGCATTTGCATAATTGACATGGCAATATTAGGGACAACTAGTAAAAACTTTCACCTTATTAAAATAACAGTGTCAAAAGACTACAAAGTCCTTATTGCAAGTAGTTGTGATAAGGTGGAAGCATTGCATTGATTGTCCCTATAAAAGACTTATTCCAGCTGAACCACTTAGTTAGGCATGCTTGTTATATATAGTTACATCGTTCAAAACTCAATCTTATTTTTCAGGTTACTTGTGGGGTTTGCGTTGTCCTTGAATGTATTTGTGAGTGTCTGGGAGAAAATGTTAATGTGTGATTTTAGTTTGGTCAAATATTGGAGTGATAAATTTATGGAACCTTTTTTTGACAAGGGAAGTCGAACAGTTTGACAAAGGCTAATTGTTTCAATTTGTGTATTTCAGGGGTTACAAGCGGTTTTTTAAGCGGACAGCACTGGAGACATCAGATTACCTTAAAGACGATTGCCTCAGTGTTAATTGCAGTGTTGGTGTTGTTAAGTCGCACACGGAGGGACCTAGAATATTCTCCATTGCAGTACCAACTTCTAACATGGGTCAGCATTTTGGGCAGCTACTGGAAAGTGGGAAAGGCTGTGATGTGAGTTTTGAAGTGAATGGGGAAATTTTCACTGCTCATAAGTTGGTGCTAGCAGCTCGCTCACCTGTTTTCAGAGCACAGCTTTTTGGTCCTATGAAAGATCAGAATACTCAGTGTATAAAAGTTGAAGACATGGAGGCTCCAGTTTTCAAGGTTTGAATAAATGCTCTTTGTGCTAACACTTTTCATTTATATTTGTGATTTGGCTACAAATATATGTCTTTGTTATCATTTCTGTGCCCCGATATACACATTGTGCTTCATTCATTGTTGGAGTCTTCCCCATGTTACCATCGTCAGGCGTATTGTTGCAACTGAATTTGATGGCAGTTGTACTCTATTTCGTGCATTGGTTGGGTGTATTGTTTTGAATTATGTTTCCAAAAATATTGTTTTCAAAGCCCTGTGTGACTAAGTAGGAATGATACCATACAATTTCTTTTTAATAATATAATTGTGTGTATTAAAAAATAGTTTCGTTTCTCAAGGAGTCATTATGCGTTTACTTACAAACACTATATGCAATGCTTGTGTCTATTGGGATTGTTGCATTCGCATTATTTAGCTTAACAAGTTAAGCTTAGCCATTTGGCTGTGGAACTCACAACTTGTCTGCTGTGCCCAACCGTATTCATCTATTTTGCAGGCATTGCTTCATGTCATATACTGGGACTCACTGCCTGACATGCAAGAGCTTACTGGGTTGAACTCAAAATGGGCAACTACCTTGATGGCTCAGCATCTGCTAGCGGCAGCTGACCGGTATGGCTTGGAGAGGCTTAGGTTGATGTGTGAAGCAAGTCTTTGTGAAGATGTTGCAATAAATACTGTGGCTACAACTTTAGCCTTAGCAGAGCAGCATCATTGTTTCCATCTTAAAGCAGCCTGTCTCAAATTTATTGCAAGGCCTGAAAATCTCAGAGGTATTTTTTCCTACTTTGAACATTATTGTGTCCTACAATTCAGGAGGGTGGGGCTAATTGGTACATTAAAATGTCTGAAGGATCAAACTTTAAACAAATTGGTCGTGCATATTCATTCTTTATCGACAACTATAAATAATGAACTGAAGGATTTTGTTCGATTTTGTTTGTTCAGCTGTGATGCAAACTGATGGTTTTGAGTACTTGAAGGAAAGTTGCCCAGCTGTTCTGACTGAGCTATTGGAGTATGTGGCTAGATTTACTCAGCATTCAGACTTCATGTGCAAGCACCGGAATGACATGATGATACTTGATGGTAGTGACATTAATGGAAGGCGAGTCAAGCAAAGGCTATAATATGAACTCTGAACAACTTTCTATACAACCCTTTCCCCTTCTTCTTTAAAAAGAATACAATGATAGCCATAGACTGAGGGAGATGATAAGCTTTTATAGAATTAGAATCAGTTTTTAATGTCCTTAGCTTACTTCATCTTATCTCTACCTTTTCCCTTTGTTGGTATAACTTGTGTTTGATCCTCTTGTTCAATGCTCTGTCTCTTTTCAGCATTAATTTACATTCTTCTTATATTCAATTGAAAGTAAAGAGAGTAGAAAAATAGCTAAAAGTAAAAAGTAAGAGTTTAAAATCTATCGAATGAAAGTGTAAAGTTTTTTACACTACCAGTGCATTATCTACTATTGATTTGTATTATTTTTGTTAAAAATCAATGATGATTAATGAATCGGATGATTTTCTGACCGTGTAAAAAAACACTTACATTATCAATGGGAAGATGTTATTATTAATAATACAATTTGGTGGTCACTGGGTGATGAGTTTCATTTGTTTGGGAAATGTAAATGCATGTAATATTTGCTATCCGTCAAAAATGAAAAATCAATTTGGAAAACTTAAGAGGTTAATATGGAACTTTTAGTTTTAACTTTACACTTTTGAGTTACTTGCCGATTGCTCTGGATTAAACCATTTTTGATGTTTTTGTATTGTTGAAAGTATTTTATGTGACACTTAATAAATCTACTTCTTAATTTATAGTAATACAGTTTTTCTCACTCACTATACCCAAATTTTTTCGAGAGAACTCTTATCCACTTAACTTATAATGTGTATTTTCTTTTGACATTTAGATCGTATTAATTTTAAAAATATGGATTTGAACTCTAATGAATGAAGAATCTTTAATAAAAAGAGAAAATGGTAGCAATTAATCAAAAAAGAAGAAGAGAAAATACTAGTAAATTAAAATAAAAAGAGTGTTTCAAAGAGTATGTAAACAAATTATTAGAAGAAAAAAAAAAGTAAAAAATAACGTACGCATATAATGAAATGTTGGGCGAGACGATTCGACCCGACCCGGCCCGTAACGTTGTATAAGTTGAGTTTGTTCATACTGTTTTCTATGCACAGTTAGTTACAGTTCCATTTTCGTAATTCTGATTCTTCTGTCTTTCTTCTTCGCTTTCTCAATATGGTAAGCTTTATTTCTTTTCACTCTTTTTGCTTCCAATTTGATCCAATTTCTGACATATATACCCTTCCTTCGTTATCGTAGTTGTTCTTCTCATACTTCAAGGATTTGGTTGGGCGAGAAGTAACGGTTGAACTGAAGAACGATTTGGCCATTAGAGGCACATTGCACTCTGTGGATCAGTACCTTAATATCAAGCTCGAAAACACTCGCGTTGTTGATCAAGACAAGTATCCCCACATGGTATGCGCTATTCTAGGGTTTTCATCTTTTTTCTTTTGTTTTTTTCCTCGATTGCTGATTATGCATTAAGATTCAATACAATACCTAATAGCTAATGTGGCCTTTGATATTTTGGAATCGTGATACTTAGATATTGGTAATTCAGTTTTTCCCCTGAGTGCTTCTCTTAGGGTTAAGTCAATAAAAGTGTTGAAGCACTTGAATGTGCATTTAGATTTAGGGTTCAATAAGTTAACTGTTTATTCCATAAGCTTCTTTGAAAGGCTTATTGAAATAACCTATTCTCATGAGCTAAAATAGGCTCCCCATAAGTTCCCCCCCAAAAAACCCTTAAATAATAGCATTATGCTTTGGAAAGTAAACATAAATTATGCGTTGTTTTGGTAAAGAAAAGTACCTATCCAGAGAAAGGGGATCGTTTTTTATAGCAACTATGGGGAATTTTTAGATTCTTCTTAATAACTAATGAGAGGGGGCAATAAGTAGGACCATGCTCGAATTCTATACTCGCTCGTGCTGTGGATTTTTGCATTAACTAGTGATGGTTAGGAAGCACCCTTTTTATGTTTGAGTATAGGGGTTTGATAATTCTTTGATCGAAAATAGGGCTTCACAAAATGATTAAGGATATCTAGGTTTTATGGGTGATATCTGTAGTTTAAGGGCGTGTTTGGGAGTTGGATTTTGGAGGGGAAGGAAGGGAAATGAAAGGCTTGAGAGGACTCGCCTTCCCTTTCCCTTCCTTCCCCTCCAAAATTCAAGTCCCAAACAAGCCCTAAATGTTTGTCATTGTATAAGTGGACAGTGGAGTTTTATAGGTCTATTGGGCTCTTATATGAATTTAAAAGTCCTTGGTTATACATTGTTAGGTTTCTTGGTTCTATTTTTGAGCCAACATGGCAACATCAGTTTCTTCGTCGACAATTCTTATTCCCACTCCTTTTCAACATTGCCTGTGTGTAAATTCATATCATTATGGGTGGTTTCAAACTGAAGGTTAATGTGGGCCTTTTTTCTCCTGATAATTTAATCTGTGCTGTATGTTACAGCTTGAAGTCTGTAGTCAAAGATTGATTTGAAAAGCTAAGTCCACTATTTCTCGGAGCATTAAATTCACCATTTTGCCAAGACAAAACCTCATATTTTTACTACCTTAACCTGTGCATTTAGGGCTGCGCCACAGTAGTTAACATTTCCCGAAAAAATATGAATATAGCAAGGTTGATGTGTTATGTTGGTTCTAAGGATATCATTGCAGTAGGATTTCGGAACATAGCTTTGGGTACCCATAATTAACAAAGGTAGAATTACAGATTTTATACCATTTTCTTCAATCTGAATAATATGCTGCAAGCAAATAATATGCTGCAAGCAAATAATATGGATCGTCTCATCTTATTCTTTTACCTGTCAAATTTGTTACATTTTATAACCCATCTTAATTGCATGCATCCCCCTTGATGATTATGTACATATAACATGCTTATATTTGATGGCAGCTTTCTGTAAGGAACTGCTTCATCAGAGGGTCGGTGGTGAGATATGTTCAATTGCCTCCAGAAGGGGTGGACATTGAAATACTGCATGATGCTACGAGGAGAGAAGCTCGGGGTGGTTAATTTGGCTGGTCAATTTGTTCTTATGGATCTGTATATGAGAACTTTGGTTTGAATATCATGGAAGTATCATTCCCACCAAAGAAATCTTTAACCAATGTCAGATGCTATGTATCATCGCCTTTTCTTTTTGTGTTTGTCTTTGAAGAATCATTGTCCAATTTTACTGGGACAAAGTGATACTCTGATACTACTAAGTGCATTGTTTTTTCTTATGCCTTCTCTTATTTAATATGTGTTTTTCTTCTCAGAGAAATGTTTTGGTAACCCGAATTCCTTGAGGCAGAAGTCTGAAGTGATCATTGACAGATTGATTCCTTAAAAATTGTATAGCTCAAAACTTAGCAAACTATAATGATTAAAATGTTATTTAAAATTTAGAAGTGTTAAAAAAATATTGTCAAGGAAAGCAAAGCTAGAGTAAAGGGTGGTCCATAAGAAATTAACTCAGCTAACAAGGTCTTGGATACAAATTTCATGTCTAAGGTGAGGATATGGGAGTATTTTTGTAAGTGCTCAGAGTTATGAGGCTCGACTTGACCTTGGTGAATGGTGAGCTTCTGAACCCAACTCCCCAAATTCTATAATACATGCGTATTGCTCATAAATCAAGTTCATATATATAATATTTCTCATGTACTAGTTTTCATCTCAAAATACAACAACTTTAAACACCCGGCTAATTTTATATGAAAAGTGTAAAGTGAGTATTTCGACTATCACAACTTTGGAATCTATGAAAATAAAATATAAAGAATTAAGGATTATTAACTAATAAATTGTACTCCAGAAATTTGTTTATTTTTCTTTTTGGTGCAAGCCTAGCTTTATAAGGGGAGGGGAGAAAGAGGGAAATGTAATGGGAAATAGACAAATTACTTTATGAAAGTTTATACCTACACACATAATTATATCTCACAATTCATATCTCAACCATTTATTTTATATATGATATGCTTCTCTCATCACCAAACGAATTTAGTTAGACTATATCTTCTGTCTCATAACATTATGTCATTCTATGTGTCATGAGATATAATTAGTCAAAAAAAATATTTAATAATTAAATTTTAACGTTTCAGGATATGTTTAGTTTGATTTTAACGGACCTCTGGGTTATCCTTGAAGAGGCCCACTATAGAAGAAAGTTAAATGGTGTAGAAAAATCCGAGTTTTGTGTTGAAGGATAGAAAACAATACTCTAGTAATGGGGTTTAAGCTTCTCTCTCTAACATCCATTTCTCTCTCCCCATTTCCACTTTTTACTTCACCACTCCTTCTATCCACAATTCCCTCCTCCTTTTATAAATCCACACGCGGCGCAGGTTAGTCCTCACCCCTCACCACTACATCTTCATTTCATTCATTATCTCTCAACATCAAATTCATTGTTGTTTTTGTTTGTTTTAGTAACATCGTTAACCATAACGAGATGCGTTAACAACGAAAAGGAAGATATTCTTCTTCCAGGAATGCCAAAGGAATACTATGATGATGTATGTATTCATCAATTTCTGATTTATGTTCTGTAATTATTATTATATGAAAATATGAAAATGTGTGAATAGTTGAAGGTTTTGTTTGGATAGATATAGTTGATTAACCTTGTTCAGGATAGGATTGGCAAGCAAAACAACGAGAAAGGACAAAGGAATTGCGTCAAAGACAGAGAGAGGAAGATGAAGAAGAAGAGAGAAAGATTGAAGAGTATCGTGAAGTTGGTATGCGTTTGAAAGGATACCCTGAAGAAGATGTTAGAAATGCACGCAAGTTGGTTTCGAGTTTTATAAGAGCTGAAGAAGAAATTGAACAGGTAAATTTATTCGTGCAACAGTGTCGGCATTCGATTAAATATTCAGAGTTACTCACTGAACTTTTTTCTATGATAGAAAATTGAGGAAGCTGCTGAGAAAGGAATACTTACCGAACTTGTTTTAATGGTCATATGGAATCGCTTGGATCTTGCTCGTCGTGATGTAAGTTTAGTATCTGAAATGTTCTACCCGGTGGGATTAAGACTTGATTGTTGTTGTATAGCTTTAATAATGTTTTAGCATCTGCAATATGACATAAGAAGTTCAGTTTTCTTTTGAATTGTGTTTGCATAAATGTCAACCTTTTCTGCATCACAAAAGAAAATTGATAGTAGGCAACGAGTGAGGGACTCTTAAAAAGTGGAACTGTGTAATACAGAAATTAGAAATTACTGATGGCCATTGAATTCTTGACTCGGGAAGTTTATCATGTTGCAATTTTTTTGATGTGAAATCTAAGAAGATTCTAATACTAAAGAAATTTCAGTATTGTTTTTAAAATATGACTGATAAATTATATTGTAGCCAGTTAACTAACATATGGAAGAAATTATATTTTTAGTATCATGTAGTCCTTTATTTATTTATTGGGTGAAAGACTTGTACAAATATGGAATTAAGTAATTGTTAAGTTTCTTCATAGACATAGTAAGCAAAGCATGGTTATTTATGCTTCTTATTTTGTACTGTGTATCATTATGAAAATTTGACAGGATTATCAGAAATATATATTAAAATTATTCTGTGTATTTCGTGTAAGAGTTTGTATTATTCTTTTCATCTTCTGGTCTCTCATATCTCTGTTTTGACTTATTTTATGCCATCTTTACAGAATGAAAAGGATGTTATAAGAAGTCTGGATCTGTTATACAGAAGGGTTGAGGTAACAACTACTCCATTTATTAAGAGTTTCAGCATTCATTTCAGCGAGAATATTATCCTCAACACACACACACAAAGAAGAGGAAAAATATTGAAAGAAATGGTTAAGAAGGATAACAAAAGAGAGTGGTTCATTAAGATGGCTTTGGAGACTCAAATGCTAATACTTTGATGGATAATCCTACTTTGATGATTTGTCAAAAATAAAAAATAACTTGATGATGACAAACATTGATGCTTCCCTCTAAGAATAAAAAACATGCGCAAATAAAAAATAATTTTATACAAAATAATCTCTTTTTAGTAGCACTTTTTTGTGTACCAACGAAGGTTGGATATGGTGGCAAGTGAGTCGCACTCCTGTGGAGAGGACTAAAGTTTAAACTCTGGAGAGGGCATTTATTGGGAGTGCCTCCTAGTCATGACAATCTCCGAAGGTTAGTTTCACAGCAATGTTTGTAAGGATACTTGATAAAGACAGAAGTAGACATAGCCCTTTTGTGTAAGTTTTTAAGAGCACAACATTTTCAAAGAGTATCACAGAAAAGGCCAAACGGCTATTAAGTAAAACCTCCCCAGTTTACTTTAATGGTCACATTTCCCATGATCATGGTAGAGAAGTGTTATGTTAAATGATTTGCTCAAATCTTCCTTTAGTTTCCTGCAGTGGCCATTAAGTTGTCACATGCACCACCATCAAGTAACGACCCCTTGCTTTTCTTAGGACCTTGGGTTATATGTTAATAAAATAATTTGTGTTTCTGTAAACAATCTTTGTTAAGTTTAGTGTGAAGGGCATATGATTTTAGTTTGTTATTTTTTCTGAATATACCTCGATAGTAATTTGTGGGACATATTAACCTTTTTCTTCTCGTGTGCTTAGTTGAATAAACTTTCATAATCATATTGACTTCAATTTAGAACATCTATAGCATATTGCATTCTGTGCAGGTTAACCGAACCTTAATATTTATTTTGTTCCCTTTTCTGAGAATTTTATTTTATTTTCTTGATTATAGACCGAGATCTTGAAACGAGAGGCTACCCCTGCAATGAGACTGCTCAATGATCTTTTGATTATGTATGATGGCTTTGATTATGAAGAGTGGCTGAAGAAATGTAAAAAGCGCATGATTGATTCATTTCCCCGGGAGGATCCATATAGTATTCTTGTTCCGCCAGGATTTGAGTCATTTGACATAGATAAGGTATGCTGCACCTATAGATTACAGGCCTTAGACTCTAGTCAAGTGATATGCATGTGTAGGAGCTCCTGCAAGTTTGATAACCCCTTCATAAGTAACTGTAGCTGCGGTTCATATAATTATATATAACTATATTGTTGATACTACTTAAGTAGTAGTATCAATACCCCTTATAGCTTTATCCAAATTAATGTTTAAATAACCAGATGTTGTCTACTTTAACATGTTACAAATAAGTAGTTTTTTTTCCAATTGAATGTGGTTAACAAAATTAATTTGAAAATAGCTATAGAAATTGAACTCTTTGTATTAAGTGGTTACACTTGGTTTGAGTTTATTTGCTTATACATAAATTTCGTTAAAAGGAAGATGGTCCAGATACCGCCTAAACTCCAATTTTGTATTGTTTCAGCTTGAAGGGCCGTTGTCACCGCCACCTGAACATGATGATACTCTTTTGAGGGTGGACTTTGTGAGGGAGGTGGATGAATTGCTACAAGAGGTTCGTCTTGAACAGAGTGAAGTAGAGAACGAAGCAGGGTTTGATCCTGAATCTGTTGCAAACAGATTGAAACAACAGGAGAAACAACAATCAATACGCCAAGTAGAAGCTCTGCTAGATTTAGCCATTGGTTTGAAATGGTAGCTATTTGGCTCATTTTTTCCGGCGACAAGATTGGCTTCTCAGTCACAGAATCCCAGCTTGCATTTGATTCATACCCCTTATCTGGTAGTTTATAGTTTAGAGTAGGATGATCATGTATGATAATTGCAATCTAATAGCTCCATGGTATAATATTTTTTTTCGGGTCTAAATGACATTTAAATGTAGGCATGTTAATTTGCGCTTAGAAGAAGGTCCAGATTACAGACAACAAGTTAGACGTCGTGTTTTTTGTTCTCTTTAGGTTTGATCTGAATGTAAATTTTGGGTGATCCTGTATTTTTAATTAATCCAAAAAATATCAATGGAAATCTGAATTGTCTATTACCTTAGTTAAGCACAAAGTTAAAATTTGAACACATAAAATTATGACTCAAATTAATGTTGGTATTGAGCTAGAATTACAGCATCTATTCATTTTCCATGAAAGTGTGTATATAGTCAACACAATCAGTGAGTTTAATTTTGCTTCAACAACATACCTATTTTGTTGATTTCTACGTTTCAAAAATTTAAAGTCGCAACTTACAAGTTCATCTTAATAAGCATGTTATGATTTTAAGTTAAATAATTTTTTTCCAATTAATTAAAATTGATAGTACATAGAATGGTACATAAAGTGAGATAGTAGATATAGTGCCCGTTCAATATAAGGCCTGGTTAGTACACTAAGGCCCAAACAGAATATAAGGTCAATGGGGGGGTATAATAGTAAATTCAAAGCAGTTAAGTCATGTGCGCTGAGTCGAAGATATAGAAGACTCTACTACTTACTGACAGTGTAAAAAAACACTTGCATTGTTTAGTGTATACATATTAAATCCATTTAATTTTAGTCAGCAGAGCGCACGTTAGCCCAGTTCACAAAGAGCATCAGCCTGTGCCCTGTGCGCACCCCCACCTAAACCAACTCATATCTCTGTGTTTTTTAGTGTCTTCCACAAAATCTCTCCCAACTCTCTCTCTCTCTCTCTCTCTCTCTCTCTAATTAGGGTTTCGTTACACACTCCCTTCTCTTCATTCAATGCCTGCAAATTCAACCAGTTCGATTATTGAAGCAATTCGGCGTTTGATCCACTTCAAATCACTCCAATTCCTCATTTGACTATACCTGCGCGGGTTTCTCTTTCTATGGCTCCTAGCCGCAGAAGGGTCTCCACCAAAGTGGCCGTCGCCGCATGCCGCGAATGGAAAATAGGTGATCTTGTCCTTGCCAAAGTTAAAGGCTTCCCTGCGTGGCCAGCCACGGTATGTGTCGCTTTTCACTTTTCTCTTTCTGGTTAAAGTTTGTGTTTTTATGATGATTTTTCAGTTTAGAATGTCATTTTGCTTGTTGGGTTTGTCTCTAGATTTAAGATATTTTTGCTTTAGTGTAAGCATTTTCTGGTATTAGATAGCTGATTTCAATTTAAATTTTATCCCAATTTTAAATTTAATGTCTTTTTGGGTTTTTATTTTGGATGAGTTAGCTAGCTTGGGCCTCACCACGATTCTAGACAATGGGTAGCTGATTGTAATTTCTGGTTTCCTTTCCTTAAAGTTACTTTATTTTTCCCTGGATTTTATCAGCATATTTGCTTAACCTGAATGATTTCGTTGAATAGATAGATATTTACTGCATAACTCATGGGGGATCTGGATGTTTTCAAAATTTAATTTGTGTGTTCTTAATTCTTTATTTCTTCCAATGGAGAAGTAGACCTTGTGTTCAGTATGGCCATGGAGAAGGTAGAAACTAGAGAGCATAGGTTGAAATGGTGAACCTGAGGTACAACCAACCTCATGATCTGTTACCAAAGCTAGAGAGCACAGGCTGAAATGGTCGCTAATCCCAAGGTGCAACTCACCTCGGGATCCGTTATTGGACCAACATGGAGCTTTGACTTTCCCATTGTTCTTGAAAAATGGATGACTAATTAATACCTTTTTGCAAGATGTAAGAAAACTGGGACTTTAGGTTAGAAAAATATAACGTTCTAAATTCATTAACTTTCCCCCCTTAATATAGATTTTGTTTTAACTTATCAAGTTCTTTGCTGGTGGCAGGTAAGTGAGCCTGAGAAGTGGGGTTACAAAACTGATCGGAAGAAAGTACTTGTTCACTTTTTTGGAACCCAACAAATGTAAGTATTGTAAGTCATGTCTTGCATGTTTTCTTATTGCTGGTAGTATGCCTAAGGCAATTGGTATGTTGTATAACTTTAGGAATAAGGTATGTTCAAACACCAAATTTCATAACCAAGGCAACTAAAAACTTAGTTTATGCTACATATGTGATTGTCCACTGTACTAAGACGATTCATGGATTTGATGCTAAACATTAAGTTTTGATTGTGGTCTTGTTGATAATCTAAATGATATGGTATTTTCTGTGAAGTTGTTAGGTTTTTGTGTTAATAGTTTCCTTTCTTCACTGACATCATTCCTAGGAGCCTGGCTAGGCAGGTGTATATATTATGGTATTTTCCATGTAGATTTGCCTTTTACTGTGCATAATTGGTTCATTTGAGAGTGTACTGTCTTTGTCTATTTCTATGCCTTTTTTGGATAGACTATTTCACTGTTGTTTATTTGGTTTAGCAAGGTAAGCCTAATGGTTGTCAATCTTGGTAGGACACTCATGAGTATAATGCTTATTGATGAGATGTTTACTTTCAGCTAGCATGTCCTGTATATATTTTTTTCATAACACATTTAGAATATTATCTTCTGTGATAAATTTTCGTTGTAGTTTGAGTTACTATTAGCGGTCATCAAGTTTTGTGGTTATATGTGGCTTTGTCTTTAGGCATGCCTGTGGTTATGAGAATCAGGTGGCAGACCAGAGTTGCATATATCACTAGGCCTTGATGTTCATATACATGTCTAATTATTTTTTAATCTCCATTTTATCTTATTAACCGTTGGTTTATATGCATAGATGGGATAAAAATATGAAGGTTAAGGGTTCTTCTTTCAATCATTCTTAGTTCTTAAGAGTTTGATTTGGTTTGTTATATATTAAGATAAGAGGATACACACTGTTTTTCAAGGTCCAGTTTTTGTTTCAAAAGCTTCCGCCTCTGTGGCACAAGTTTTACATTCCATCGTCTGTTTCCTCTAGTTATCTGAGTGATTCTCTATGCCACAATAGTATTTTTTGGGTGGTTGCTTGTGCTGCTATTTTGTAAAATTTACTCCTCTTACTACCTAATTGGAGTTCATGGGATGACTTAGTGAAGTTACATAACCTCAATGTGCTGACATAGAACATTCTGTACAGAGCAGTTAATTATTATATTTCACAGTAGCACAGTTGTGACAGAGACAGTGACGATCACAGCTGATTTTGTGGCTATCGCAACCCTTATAGCAACCAGGGGAGTCACCTGAAGCATTTACTTGCCAGCACATTCCATTTCCTGGACAATCCACCCCAATTTCCTATCAGCTCACCTATTTTTCAGCAGCCCAACCCTTTCTTCACACCTCTGTTATGTTCTCGTCTTTTGACTTCTATTGGCTCTTAGTTACTTCAGTAATTATTATTTTTCAAATGGTTAAATGTTAACAGCTTGTTATTAGTTTTCAAATGGTTATCTTTTTGGTTATGAACTTATGATACTTATTGTCAGTTTTTGATGTGTGTGTGTGTATATATATACATGATAGCCTTTGGTATTAGTTTAAAAATATATTTACCATGTGGACTTGAGGATTATATGTAGGAAAGAAGGAAGAGATAAAATAGAGAATCAAAATAGTATAATATTGAACATTGATATTAAAGTTATATGTTGAGATTATTCAAAAGTACAAAATATTGGTCCTATTTATAGGCCAATAACAAAAGACATATAATGCTAAGATAATTACCCATAATGACATAATTGAGTCTAACATGATTACTTTTAATGACAGAATCAATCCTAACCAATTCCAAGATATAATAAATATTATGAGATATTTCTAGATATTCTAACATAAGACTTCTTATATTTGTGTCACGATGTGAAAGTTTAGGCAGTTGGTGCAGTAATAAAGCATGGCTGTTTTTTTAATAATAATTTATGCCTTCATTTTGAAGCTTTTGTGTTCCCTCTTAGAATTTAGTTTTTATTTTCCCTTTACAGATGACTTGATTTCTTATAGTTGTTAAACTTGCAAGTTGTGTTAATTTTGAAATTGCTGTGCAGAGCGTTCTGCAATCCTGCTGATGTTGAAGCATTTACCGAGGAGAAAAAACAGTCTCTTGTCAAACGTCAGGGTAAAGGTGCTGACTTTGTTCGTGCTGTACGGGAGATTGTTGATAGTTATGACAGATTAAAGAAAGAGGAAGAGACCAAACATCATGAAGCTGCCACTGGTGAAGTTGCTGATGCAAATATTTCAAATCCAGCTGACTCATTTTCCGAGGATCAGACACATGCTCTTGAGCTGACACTAAATTTACCAATGAAAACTTCAGATTCTGTTACCAATAGACAGGAGCTGGAATGTGCAGCGGTGGATGACTCGGTTCTTGCATTGAATGATGAATCTTATAATAAAGATGCATCAGAGGAGCCTAGCAATAATGTGTCTGCCGTAAAATCACCTGAGCCGGTTACTTATTCTTCCCGAAAAAGATCTACTGGCAAAATTTGTCCACAAGGCTATTTAAGACACATAAATGCACCTTTAAGAAGGCCTAGAAGCTCCTCATGGGTTCAAAACTCTCTGATGCCTTGTAGTGACAGCAGAAAAATTGCCGGCGACCTGTCAGCTAATGTAGCTCGGAGTGCATATGTAAGAAGGAATAAATGTATCAGCAAGTCACCTGATCTTTCTAGCTGTGGTGATTTTGATTCATCTGCTTTTGTCTCAAATGGTAGCGTGGAGGAAAATGGTTCTGAAGTTCTCACAATTGATTCTGATGCATTTAGCCTGAATGAGGGCAGCACTATAGATTCAACTTTTAAGCTTGAAGACACCATTGAATGCCTAGAAGTTGAATTGAACAAAAGAGTTGATGTAGAAATAAAATCTGTAGTCAATAGGAAGAAAAGAAAACCAAGTAGGAAGAGGGTAAGTCATGATGTTACCAAGCTGGCCAATAAACCAGAGGATGAGGCTGCTGTGCAGAATGCCTGTCAAAGTTCACCTAACATGTGTGGAAATTCAGAAGGGAGATTTGTTGAACATGATGGAGATGAACACTTGCCCCTTTTGAAACGATTAAGAGTCAGAATGGGAAAACCATCATCCACTGAGGCAGAGCTCAATAACTTTGTACAAGCTCAAGAAAAAAGCTTTAACTCATCGCTGGAGATCGTCACGTCCTCAAATTGTGAGAATGGTGACTCGTCTTTGCTAAATGGAACTTCAGATAATGTTTCTCCTTCAAAGATCTCAGCTCCATCTCTTGACACACAGATTTATAATACTAAAAAAGACCAAACACTCTGTTCAGTGGATGATGAAGCTGCTTTACCTCCATCTAAACGTCTCCATCGTGCTTTAGAAGCCATGTCAGCTAATGCCGCCAAAGAATTTCAAGCTCATACGGAAGCAACATCATCCATTATGACATCAAGTGGTAAATGTTGTATATCCACTGCCAAGAGATGTCCATGTATGGCCATTAATGATGAAGAAGGTAGTGGAGTAGGATCACGAGAGTTGGATAATTGTGGCACTGGCCCTTCTTGTATCAATGTCTATAGTTTCTCAACCAGTTCAACTCCAATAATTTCATCAGAGAGTGAATCATCTATTCAAGTGGATAAGCAGTTGACTAAGCTCCAACAGCACAAAATTGGCAAGGAAGTTATTTCAGGTGTTACAGATCAAGTTGGTGAAGATCTTAGTGATAATGTGGTTTGTGTGACTACTAAGGCAGATTTAAAAATTCAGTTACACAGACAAATTTCTCCTGTTCTTGGTTTTAAATGTTGTGAAGGTGAAAGCAATCAAGAATTCCTGCAAAATGATGAAGACAGTATCAAAGCTGATAATCGTTCAAACACAGCATTTGATACATTAGAACGTAATGGAATCAGTCTTGGTCCTGTGGCTGTGAGCATAAGCAATGATTTTTTAGCTCCAAATAATATTGATGCACCTCCCAACGAGGTTGTTGTTTGTGAGGATAGTGAGCGCTTGAAGCTACCAGCTATTGACAGTAGCAAATCAAATGACATGTAAGCTTAATTTTGGCTTTTTATTCTACATACCCTCTTCTAACTCCCCTACCGAGATTGTAGAAGCAATAAAGAAATAAAGATTGATAAAAACAATTTTTGTAGTCTTTAACCTCTAACCTCTAAATATTCCTCCATTTTCCTTCTCTTTTATGATATTTCGTCATAGAATTTGCAGGACAAACATTTGCTTTCCTCATTTAGATCACACTTTTGTAAGATTTTTAGACCTGAACTCTAATGCTGGAGTTCAGTTCATGATGCCTTAAATTAATCTATAAATATATGAAACAAAAGCAATTGTTTAGTGGGAGTTATTTATGCTTCATTATTTCAATTGAGAAATGCTCATGTGTTTCACTTAATTTCAGGAGCGTGATTGTGAAAGAGATTAAGTGTAAAGAACCAGAAGAGGATTTGAATTTCGTTTCAGCATCCAATGACTTGGGTGAAAAGGGTATCTTGGGCACTCGGTCAAGTCCATCTTTGACAAATGGGGGAGATTGCATTCCACATGGTTCACCTCCAAATACGCCAGCTTGCAATGTTTCTATGTCAGATAGTAGTAATGTCCTTCAAAATGGAAGTTGTAGCCCTGTTGTACAACCGAAGCAAACTTTATCTGGTCCTGGTACTGTTGATGGAAGTAAAAATAGGTTTGCGGCAACACAACAATCTAGATCAACAGACAAGTCAACTGATGCAGGACACACTGCTTTGTGTTACTTTGAAGCGATGCTTGGTACATTAAAAAGGACAAAGGAAAGTATTGGTCGTGCAACACACATAGCTATTGACTGCGCAAAGTTTGGTAATGCAGCTAAGGTAATATGGTGTTTTCTCTCTCCTCCCGTCTGCTGAATGTTTCATCATTGAATTGTGGATACATCTTGATTTAGATTACTGTTTGTTTCTATTTTTTTAACCTTGCAATTGCATCTTTTCAGGATTTATTTTTATGTTTTTGTACCAATGAGCTCAATTAATGTGAATCTGTCAGATGCATATATGTTATTACCAATATGTAAAGGCCAAATGCAGAATTTAGAAATATAAACTTGATTTGTTTCCAGTTTCTCTAAATTCTAAAAAAGAACGTTGGGTGGAGTCTGTCAATATAAGGCTGATAGAAGCTATATTTGTCTATTTGAATTTTTATTGTTAGAAGTTTAGTTTTATATGTAGAAAGAATTTGGATTGCCTCGGGAAGGAACATTTTTAATTTTCAAAAGCAATAATTTGGTGGCAAGGCTATGTAGCATGGGTACCTCAAATTTTACACTAATGATTATTCACGTAGCCATTGATGTTCTTGTAGAAGTGAAGTAGAAAGAGTGCATTATATAATAGATCGAACGACGTCATAATGCTCTATCATAAATCATGTTCATTGACAAAGCCTTGATCTCTTTCTTAATCGTTTCGCCTATGGTTTTTCTTGACCTCTCTCTTCCTCTAGGAATTAGACTATCTTCATCTTTTCTATGATAAGTTAGGACATGTTTTTTTTATTTTTATAATTCTTCTGGGCTTTCGTGAGATTTAAAAATCATTCAATTGGCATTGCAGTTATCTCATATGCGATTTTTTTTTTTAATTTTACTTTTAAAATCTTACATGCCGATTCTTGATGTTATATGCATTTTTTGGGGTTGGGCTGTGTGGGTGTATTGCAGGTCATGGAAATTCTTGCCCACAATCTGGAAACAGAGTCAAGCCTGCATCGGAGGGTGGATTTGTTTTTTCTTGTTGACTCTATTGCACAGTCTTCTCGGGGTTTAAAAGGTAAAGAGTTCATTGCTTTGTTACTCTCGATTCTTGCTGACTAAAAGAGAATAAGGAAATAAAGAAGCCAGACACTGTTTGTAATTAATTGGAATCTAATGATGTCTGATTTTCCAGGTGATGTTTGCGGAGTATATCCATCTGTTATCCAAGCAGTCCTGCCACAACTATTGTCTGCTGCTGCCCCTCCAGGAAATACTGCACGTGAAAACCACAAGCAATGTCGCAAGGCAAGTTTATGGAGTCCATGTTTACTGAAGTTAAAACCAAATACTCTTTTATTACATCTCTGTTTTGGATTGTCATTCTTTGTTAACCTTTACTTTGAATAAGTATAGGTTTTAAGAGTGTGGTTGGAAAGGAGAATCCTACCAGAGTCCATTGTTTGTCACCATATCCGGGAACTGGACTCCTATAGCAATTTAGCTTCTGCATGTGTTCACTCACGTCGAACATCAAGAACAGAGAGGTCTATAGATGACCCTGTTAGAGAAATGGAGGGTATGCTTGTTGACGAATATGGAAGGTTTGAATTTGTTGGTACAAAATGTTTGATTTTATTATTTTCGCACACTTCGTCAAGGGTGTTTACTTCGTAATTCATTTGATCTTGTAGCAACTCAAGTTTTCAGCTACCTGGATTTTGCACACCTCAAGTACTTAAAGATGTAGATGAAGGGAGTGATTCTGATGGGGGCAACTTTGAGGCTGTCACACCTGAGCATAATTCTGAAGTACATGAAGTGTCTTCTACAATTGAAAAACACAGGCATATTTTGGAAGATGTTGATGGTGAGCTTGAAATGGAAGATGTGTCTCCTTCTTGTGATGTTGAAATGAATTCCATTCAGAATTTTAATGGAGGAAATGCCCCACAACTTCAGAAGAATCTTCCCCTGCCCCTTGCTCCTCTACCACAGAATGTGCAATCTTCCCCACCACCACCATCATCTCCTCCTCCACCGCCACCTCTACCTCCTATGCTACACCTCATGAAATCTGCCCCAGATCCATATAACACTGTAGTTGATACAAAAGGTTATACAGATTCACAGGTATGTTTCACAACTTTTGTTTTGGATTTTACTTTTTGGAGGAGTCAGTGTCACCAAAAGGTGATCATGGTGTACTTTTTCCTTATTACATGAGATCATTTTGCAGATTTTGAAAGACAACCTTCTTCACTCAACGACTCAGCCATTGGCTGCACCAAGGAGAAGGCAACCTAGCAGTGATGCAGTGCACTATCAAGTCCCAGAATGCAGAGAAATGCAAATGCACATGCCAAAATCTAATTGCTCTTTCAACAGTTTTCCTGTACCATCAGACAATTTCCGCCATTCAGACAGTGTTCCTATGCATAACAAAGGGTACTCTTTAAGGTCACCTCACCATGTTCCGTCCAATCAGTTTTCTTTTGTTCACAGGGAACACCATGTGAAGCATCGTAGGGGGTTTCAACCACCCCTGCCCCCACCACCCCCTCCTTACTCCAATAGACACCACTTGGTGCAGAACATGGAGAGAGAAAACTTCTACAATAATCATGAGAGATTAAAACCACCTCCATATGATCACCGAGAGAGATGGAATGCTCCTGTGTCTTACTCTGGTAATAATATTTGGACAACTGATGTTTTGTTATGATATTGGCCATAAATATTCATATATTTGGGCATGCCATGGTTTGCTTTGGGAACTTATAGTGAAATTAATTCTTTCTTTGGTAGATCGTTGGTATCAGGACAGAGATGTGCCTCCCCCATATGATTGTCATCCATGTGAATCAACTAGATTTTCAGGGCATGGGTGGAGATTTCCTCCCCGGTCAATGGATCACAGAAACTCCATGTCACCATTTAGACCACCACCCTTTTATGATGCAATTCCAGTGGCAAACAGAGGTGTGTTCCGCCGCACCCCACAAATTTTCTTCTACCTTGAAAACTTCAGATTATATGATTTTTTGCCCATTTGATTTCTGGAATTGTTACTTGAGAATAGTAAGCTTTAAGATGTTTATAATTTTATTTCAGGTCCAAACTTTTGGCGGCCCAGGTGATCAGAAATTACCAAGAAACCAAGGCTGGTACACTTCTGTTGTTATGCCGGGTTCACGACCTGTCCTTCAACTATATCTACTTTTGGTACTTATATTTCACTCCTTGATTTGTTAGGTATGAGCCACTCTCTGGCTTGGGCTCTGGTTTATGGTCAATCATTCTGTACATGCAAGAATCTTTAGAGGCAAAATGTGCACAGTATATGTGAATCATGAATGGTCTACTAGATATGTATATATTTATTGCAGCCTCTTCTGCAGAATGCAGGAAGAGAGATAATAGAGTTGTAGATGTAACCTATTTAGGATGTATCAATTTTCTCTGCAAATTTTATAATTTATTTCATGGAAGCCCTTATTGAAGTTAGATTAATATATATATAAATTTTCATGAGATGTTTCTTGAAATTGTTCTATTGATATATGGAAAGGTTTCCCTCTTGCAAACCAATTTTATTCTGATGTGTTGTTTGCTTAGAAATTGTGTTGTTTGGCCTTGTGGATTGGTGGGTCCTTAGTGGCAGACAATTTTGTTGGGCCCTTTAAATATAAACGTGTGGTCCTTAGAAAATTGAATGTTGCAAATTATTAAGGTGGTTATAATGTTCAACTGTAATGCCAGTGTGTAGAATCATGAGAGGTGCATGACTCTGTTTCAGAATTCTATTTTCCCAGCAAATAGTGCAATGTCAATTATGTGCCTTTGTTTTAGGGTAATTATTATATATTATATATTCTCCACAAGTCACAACCAGAATATGTAGAAAGAAAAAAAGGTTGTCATTATATTATTTACTGTTAATGGATATCGTTCATCATTTGTGTGCTTTGTAACATGAAAAATGGTTGATATATTGGTTGCAAAAAATCTTAACACTATCATGATATACTTATTAAACTTATTATATTATTGTTTTGATAACAAGTGATTTAGGGCCATAGTTAAACTATCATATAAATTGACTTAATTGTAAAGGTGATTATAATTAATTACCCATTTTAGCGAAATCAGTATTAATTGGTTTATAATCATAGTTATAAACTTTGCTAATAGTTCATCATTAGAGTTTTGGTAATTTGTTCCTAAAATAATTATTTTGGATAAAATATAAAAATCCTTGTCTTTAAGTATCTTGTATTAGATATACAAGTTTTTCTGCAATAGTAAATACTTTTTTTGGTCATTTTATTTATCACTTTAATAGTCTTCATTCTTTTCATATTATCTATCACTATAGAATTTTTAATCTAAATAAAATCCCTACTAAATCAATAATGAATGAACTATATTTGGAATTAATTTATCTCTTCCTATCCTATAGTGCAAAGTTCATGCAAGCCACGTTATTGCTCCAGGTTGTATTGTGATTAGTCAATAGTTTTTATTATCCAAAGTGCGCAACATTGATCCATTGATGAATAAAGATAATAGTTTTAGTCATGTTAGGAAAAAAAGTACTAGTATTAATTAAGAATTTAATATTTGTATTTACTTGTCATCAGTTAAAAGAAAAGTTGAAATCAAAATTATTATAGACTTATGATCAAACTCTTATAGTTGTGCATGTTTGATTCCCCTTAAGTAAAGTTTCGGGTTTGAGTCTTGTGGATGAAAAAAATATCTGGTGGGAAAGTTAGCCCCACATGGCTGTGGATGTTCCGACTCGAACAAGATTGTCTCAAGTGCAAGAATACAGGTGAGAAACCAAAAAAACTATTACAGTTGTGCAACCAACTCATTGAATCAAAAACAAGAGTGACTTTGCTATAAAAAGCTGAAGTTAATTGAAGGAATATAGTACTCTAGAAAGAGCCTTCATAAACTGAAACATGGGTGCTTCACAATCAGTTTCAGAAAAATCTATCCATGAATTCTTGGTGAAGGTATGCATTTACTGATATACTAAACTCAAAGTCTTAACCATAATAAACACATTGTTATTATTGAGAAATCTGTTAACACTTTTATTGGCAAAGGATGCTAGAGGAAAAGAAGTGAGCCTCAACACCTTCAGGGGGAAAGTTGTTCTTGTAGTTAATGTTGCTTCAAAATGGTGAGTTTCATTTTCCACATTTTATTGTGGTTTTTCTAAAAGTCGAGTCTTGATGCAATAGTAAGGTTGCTCGTTAGTTTAAATCCGATAAAACATTGTTTTTGCATTGCATTGCGACTCCATGCATGACTCAAGTACATGTGCCTCGTGCACTGGCCGCCTTTTTATTTTATTTTCTGCTCCTATGGTCAGAAGAAAATAAGTTATAGTTTTGGCTTCTCCTCCTATTATAAATGTTCATGGCTGCAATAACTGGATTGATGAATTTACTGTTCAATAAACAGTGGATTTGCTGATGCTAACTACACCCAATTAACTCAGCTTTACAGCACATACAAGGACAAAGGTAAGTTTCTGCAGCAACTATTTCATTTTCAATTATTTAGATTGATAGGGCAAAAAGAAAAATGGTTTCACTTGTGTTTGTTGATGTCAGGTTTGGAGATATTGGCATTTCCATGCAACCAATTTTTGAAAAAAGAACCAGGGACTAGTCAGGAAGCACAAGACTTTGCCTGCACAAGATATAAGGCTGAATATCCCATTTTTGAGAAGGTACTATACTTCTTGTTTCTGAATGCATCTGAATATCCTAACTACTTCATATTTGGTCCACTGCAATTGTATTTGTGAGATGTTTATAACTGCATAGGATAGGTCGAACTGAACAAGAACATGTCACATACCATGTCCCAAACCATGTCTTATACCAACGAAAAAATGTCATGTCAATAAGAAAGATTAAATATTCATTTTTTCCCTTCTATTTTTGCCTATATCCCAAACCATGTCCTTATTAAATATTTATTTATTTTTTTCTATTTTTGCTTCATTATCATTGGTTTAGGACATAGCTTGAAACAACATATCCTTGTTCGGTAGAACTCCACAGCCAAGACTTTTTTATATACAAACAAGGCAATGTTATATGTCTTATTAAATGTGCCAATCATAGTGTATGATGTTTCAGCCAAGGTAGGACTAGGGAATAGGAATAATGAGGAGGAGAAGCTTTGAACAATGTGCAGTTTTATAGTCTTTGAACAATTTCAGTAACAAGTGTCAATCTAGATTTTTTTAGTTTCTAAGAACCTAGGTGAACTTGTTCATTTCTAAGTTATTCCTTGCTTAGTTATGCAATTCTATAATCTCCAATGTATAAAAAATTGGGTTGTTAAGCACATTAAATCACTTTTTATATGTAGATACGTGTGAATGGACCAGAAACAGCACCTATATACACATTCCTCAAAGCACAGAAATCTGGAATATTGGGTTCTAGGATAAAGTGGAATTTCACTAAGTTTTTGGTTGATGAGGAAGGGCATGTTATCCAGCGTTATAGCCCAACCACTGAACCATTGTCAATTGAGGTAAAGTCACTTTCTCTTTATGCATGTGTGGTATGAAAATGTGAAATGTGCTTTTACATGTGCTTGTCTTTGGAACATGAAATTGATTCATAAGTTTTTGCTTCATTATCTTTGGCAGAATGATATTAAGAAAGCGTTAGGGGTGGCCTGAAAGACTCTACAATTATTCGAAGTATTGGTCTTGTTGAAGATATGTGAAACAAAAAAAAAAAGTTGATAGGTGTTGATTCTGGTCGTTATTCATTGCTTAATATTCATGTCTATATGGTTTTGTTTGTGTTGTTTGTTGTATTAAATTATGTTCAGATATCATTTTGAAGTTGAATTCAAGATTTTGGACTTGTATTTTTTATTTCATTTGTAATTAATCATCACTTTGACATCTAGCACTTGCTTGGTACAAGTTGATAAAGTGTAAAATAAATATAATTCTTTTATCACATTCCCATTTTTCACTTAACTAAGCACATCCTAATAGAAATGAGGTTTCATTTAGCAGGAATGCAGTAATGGTTTCTTTTTCACTTCACTAGGTTTTTGTGATGAACCACACTTGAGTATTACCTTAACCTTGTTAGAAGTGAAAGAAGGAGTTGGTTGGGGCTGGAAGGAGAAAACTTAAGAACTACATAATACATTTGAGTTTTTAAGTTTCCCTTTTATTTTTATTCCCTGACCTTCCAAAATCAATTCGCAAATGACCCTTAAAAGAAAAATCAATTCGCAAATGACCCTTAAAAGAAAAATCAATGAACCAACATTGCACTCTGTCAAGGACATACACAAAGTTGTTTTGAATCACCCAAAAGAAATTTCTTACACCTTTGAGTGTGAAAGTAATCTCCACTTATATTGAAGAATCAGCGGATGAGTCGTGATTATGGGTGAAATATTGTTCGAACCCAGAGCTAGCTGTTCTCCCCGAAACGCTTTCCCTCGTGTTCGGCTATAACAGAGATTCTTGAATCTAAAGTCACTTGGTGTTCTAATCCAATTCCAACAATGCACTTTTAGGACGAGAAAGTGCTTAGTTCATAGTATAGGAGATGCCAATAATTCTTGCACATATTATCCTAATTTTATAGAACATATTTTGAATGAGAAAACTCTTTTTCAATAAATGGATAGTGTTTGGTTGCTAAGCTCGTAAAATGATATATCATCCTATCGGGTTAAATATATGTTTCAAATAAGAGAAACTGCATAATTCATAAATACACTGGTTTCACTCTGTTTAAGGCAAGATTTTTTGGTAGACTTTGGTCAGCAATTATTACACATCTGCGACATATATTTTTTTCTTCTGATAGATGTCTACACACTTGAAACGTTGAACATTCCTCTCAGTAATAATTAAAATATATTGATCAACCAAACACCAATAGAGAACAGGAGGTACAAACCAAGTATAAACTATGTACCAAAATGATCCTCATTATGTTTTCAATACAAAATCTGGAAATGACACTCAACTTCAACTGAAAGCATATACAGAAAGTAGAACACAAAGCAAAATGTCTAGCAGCTCACTACCGATCAATGGCATCCAAAGAATACCAAGGTTTACTATATTGTCTATAGACAATAGCCCAAACTATTATTTTTCTATGGGATGAACACCAAGTTAAACTCGGAAAACCAGTTCAGCATCTTTCTCGAAAATATCCCACACATCATCAAGATCATCAGCTTTGGATCTACCATCAGCTTTGGATCTTTCCTCGTCATGCCCACTTTTGGAAGAAAGGCTTGCAACTGAGGCTGCTGGACTGATCTTAAGTATTGCAGATGAATCACTATGCTCTGAACCCACACCAGATGCCATGGCCTTGCGAGATGAACCAGAAGAAGCTAAGATGCAACTTATCTGGCTTGATGTCAAGGATTTGCTCAATGGAATATTTGCATCAACTTTCTCTTTTAAAAGCCTGATATCCTGACAAATAACAGAAATTTCTCCTCTGCAATGTAAAATGAAAAGTAAATGCAGTGTAATAGAAATTGAAAAACTATCACAATTATGAACAAGGATACTCTCCAGTACTAGAGGGGAAGTTCTTCTTTCTCCTTTTACTTTCAATGACAAAAGTGTTATTTCATTGTAAATAAAAGGATAAAAGTGTCACATCATTTTGTTTTTCCTTAGTTTTTTGCCACTTCGGTGGATCCTTACTCCACAATTACTAAAGTCATATCATAACTAATAACATTAAACACATTTATGTTGAGTGATGAAAAAATATTAATGGCCTACGTCACAGCAAAAAAAATTGGATTTTATATATATAATACCGGAGACAGGCGGGAAAGTGCAACTTTATATAAACAGAAAACAACTTACTGCAACATGTCAACAACCTGCCCGCGGTCCATCAGAAACTCCTGTAACTGCATACAAGAAAAGGTAGTTATAAATAAAAATCATGAAGTATTACATGTATATTTCATGAAATGAAATTGTCTCATAGCGGGGGAAACACTAGCAACCTTTGAATTCTCTTCTGCCTCCTTCTGTAGTCTGACTGACTCCTCTACTACCTTCTCCATCATTGCTTCCTGTTCGGCAAGAGCCTTTCGTGCGGATTCCTCCTTTTCCAGCTTTTCATGCTCAGCCGCTTTCCTCATTTCTTCTGCTGCAACAAGTCGTGCTTCAAGAATTTGGTGCATCTGGAAACCAGACCCCAGGAGATCAACCAAAATAAGATTATGGTAATATTATTTCTCTGACATCAATTTAAGCTATTCAATTGTACAAAGAATGGGTTTTTCATTCATAACAAACAATTGAACCATGTGTCCTCTTTAAATTATAACTTTCAGATTATTCTGATTAATTATTATAATCGCAGTGTGTCGGTAAGGATGCTCAAGTTATTCTGAAATACAGAAACATACACATAAAATACATCATCAGTTTTCCAATAAAAACGTCAAATTTAAAGTACCTCAGCAAGAATTGCAAGAGACTTGTCTCTCTCATCAGACAAGCTGAGCAGACGAGATTGAAGTTCCCTCATTTCAGTTACCAGAATTGCCTTTTCACCGTAAACTTCTCCTGCATGCTGCAAAGAAAATGCTATGGATAAATATTGTGTTCACTACATGTAAAAAAACAACACCAGAAATTTAGTAATTTTAGATCTATATTTTTTGTGAACAGATACAAACCATGTCATTTGCTTCTTTTGCATGTGCCAACATTGTTTTATGCTCTTCTACCCTAACCAAAATATCAGACCCTCCTCTAGAAGCTTCTGCATTGGCCTGCTCTGCAGCTTTCTCCTGAAGTTCCACTTCTCTCATTAAGTTGATAAGAGATTCCATTGATGAAAACAAGGTTTTCTGCAGCATTGTCAAATAATAATAACAATATATCATAAGTTTTTAAAGTCCTGCCAAATGATAACCACCAAACTATGTTACATCATTATATGCTAATAACCAGACTTGCATATTTTCATTTCTTGCGTCAGTTTACTCATCAATCTAGCGATAATGATAATAATGTCACTTTCACAATTTATGTCATATAACCATTATAAAGCTGGTATTTGTAACATTCACAAATAAAAACTTAAGCCTAGTAATACCTTGTTAGTTTTTGCTTCATCAATGATCTCCTCAAGCTGATCAATCCTGCACACTTGACTAGATTGGCTAAGAGCGTTGTTCTCATCTTCAACATCACTAGTTTCACTAGTACAGAAATCTTGCTTGAAAAAAGAACCATCCCCTAATTTCTCGCCAACAGGAATAGGAGGGCGAGAATCAAATACTGATTGGAGACTGTTACTAGCATTTGGTTTATGCCCTTGCTCTGCTTGAGCATCAGAACTTTCTGCCTCAATCAAAGTTTCAGATTTTTCCAATAAGTGGTTTTTATCACAGATAGTAGCATCACTATCATTGGCTGAAGGACCTAAAATATCTAGCCACTCTTCATTCAGCTGGTTTCCAATTCCATTGCAATTGTCATTTACGGTATGGAAATTCAGCACAGGTTCCATCTCTTGACATATACCAGAAGAAATCAAATTTTTACCATCAACGTCTACTTGAACTCGCCCCTGGTCAAAATTTTCTCTACCTTCCTGCCTAAAAGGATTATTTGTTTCTTGAGCAATATTGTTTGAGATCTCTCCAGTACTATTTTCAGCATCCGAAAACATATTTAGTTCCTTAGTTTCATTCAGAAATTTACTGATAGCATTTGAATTACTGACATTTGAAAGTGTAGACTCACACAGAGACACACTCAGATCCAGCCCACTATAACAGTCAGATGTTTTGATCATTTCTACATCTATAGGACGCGCAGCAGAAGACCCCACATTTACTTCTCCAAGAAGATCGCAGTCCTTTGACATCCTCCTCTCTTCACCTTTAAGAGCATATTCAACATGTAGTAAATATATTAGAAAACCAGTTCAATGCAAGAAAGATAAAATGGATGTAGATAGGAGTAAAAGTACCTTGCACGTTTGTTGGGGCTCCAGAGGCCTTACCGTGTGGTGGAGTTGCCGGAGACAAACTTTGGGACATTGCAGGGATGATTTCAGTGAGAACAATACCTGCAGCTATATCAGCATCCTTCGGGTTTTCAATAGCCACAGCCCTCAATAATCTGTGATCAACCTGTTCAGTGCAAAACAATAAAATGCAAGACACCAGTTAGTACTTCAGAGCAAGTGGTGATCACATATTATTATTACATTAATACATACATATATACCCTGGAATTTGAAAAGTCTAATGTATAGAAGTTGGCCTTAAATTATTAAGCTCATACTTAAGCATGTGGCAATTACCATTATGGATATCTTATAAATTGAACAAAGTTTGTACTTCTATTATCAGTTACAATGGGAGTTGTGAGATTACAGAAACAAGTTTTGGGTCAAAATATGAAAATATGTATGATCCATTCATCCAAAATACACAACTTTAAGTTCTTAATGTTCAACTTGAAAGTCCAATGAATAATCTTTCATTTTATTTGACTTGTTTAATAGTTTATTATCTGAATATCCACTTAACTTCACAATTCTTAAGAGCTAAATTTTAATAACACCAGATCACATAGCAACTAATAATTACACTTACAACAACATAATAAAAGATTACTCTTTAATCACATTTACAATATGGGAAAATAAATAAAGTTGAGAATTATACCTGTGGAAATATATTTTGCAAGCATCTATAGACTGAATTGAAACCCATTATCGAGAGACACTATCTGCAATTTCAAAACAAAAAAGGAGTATTTTTAATCATGGCATGATGTTTTAATTATATATAAATAAAAACACGTAATTTCGACTAAAACCCAAAATAGATGCAAGACAATGGTTTATGAATTATGACTCAAACCCTAATAAGTCAAGTATTTGAATATGTAACCCAAAAAGCTCTTTCCTTTTGCCCAATTTTCCTTAAAACCCGCCACGTTGAACATGGAAGAAGTGAAAATCACGAAAGGCGAATTCAAATACCTTAATTTAAGTATATCTAATAATAACAATAGGAACTGGGAACCAAAGATCAATAGTAAAAACTAAAAAATAAATTAAAACCTGGTTTATAATATTTAGAATGAAGATGATATAAACAAAATATGAGAAAGGAAAATGGGTGGAAGGGAATTGAGATGAAAGAGTGAGAACTAAGTGTGAAAGGAGAATGAGATGAAAATTATGTACAATTTCCTCCCACTTTCTATTCTTTATTTAATTTTAATATATGGACACACCTTTGCTAAGGTAATATTTCAATAAATTTATTAGGTTATAATTATAAGCTTATAACTTATTTTATACAACCATTTTTAGTTAGATTTTGAAAAAAAAATTATCAGTATTTAATTTATGGCATGCAATCTTATCCTATTATCTATTCTATTCAATTCTTATCCTATTTCATGGAGAGATCTAGGCTATGTGTTGGTGCATACCTCAATTTATGTTTATGATTTTTTTTTTGACTTTGGATCACAATTTTTTTATGAAAATCCTATAACGTCATAAGACAAAATAATTATGACATGTAAATGCATGAATGTTAGAATACATCTCAATGGGTAATATTAGCTTATTTTATACAACCCTGAAAACGCATATCAAAACTAGTTTATAGGAATATATACATTTTTATAACAAAATTATAATTCTAAAAAAAATGTGTGTATCATTTTATTTGTTTTCTTCATCATTAAGGATTGGTGGGAGATTACAAATTTCCCTTGAAAATATATACATTCTTCATAAACATGTGTCAAAATGTATATAATTTTTTATAATATATATTTCACGATGCATAATTTTTCGATAACTAATTGTGAGAAGTTGAAATCTTAATGAATAATCATTTCTGATTAATAAGTGTTACAAATATTTTAACGTTTGATATATCAATCTGTCATAAATGAAAAGTAATCGATGAAAATGAACTCTCATAACTAGAACCAAAAGATTTGAGATTATGGTGAGTGATATAGTAATGAATCTTGGGATAATGGGGTATGATGAAAAATAAGGTGAAAAATAGGATAGGAAGGTAAGAGATAAGAATGAATATAAATAAAGGGGTTGAGGTTTTTGGCAATAGCTGAGGTCCAAAAAATTAAATAAAATTGGGGTAAAAACATATCCCTTCCACATTTCTTTTATATTGGGCTCAACCAGTGACCCATTTATGTTAAAGTATTCATGTTTCATCTTATTCACCTCCCCTATTTTGCATTTTGTGTTGTACTCACATGTCCCATATATGACATAGAAATCAATTATTATTAGCAATATTTTTTTGTTCTTCTCATTCACATCTCTTTTTTTAACCCATATGTTACACATTTTCATAATTTTTAATGGGATGGGGATAAGATTAGTGTGAATGTGACTCAAATTGTAAAATAAGGGGTCACCTATTTTAACATAACTATTGGCTATGGAACATGGATTGTCGAAGGCTTGAAATCTTGGTTTCAGGAATGTAGTTTTGGAAAGTGATTGTTTGGAAGTTGTACATATTATTTATGTGGAGATTCCAATTCAGATTATTCGCATTTCATTTGTGACCACTAACATTAGATCTTGGTTGAATTTTTCTTAGGTCGTTAAGGTATCCTTTGTGACTAGAGTGGCTAATATGGTGGAGATTCAAGTTTAATCTCAAGTGATTGTCCATCGATATTACAGTTAGATATTCTCATGTGTTCGTAGTTTGTTTCTTTTTTCCATCTTTCCAATGTACAAAATAAGGGAAGTCAATGTAATTTCTGAAAATAGAGGTGTTGTTCATGTCATTATGACAAACCTAAGGGGTGCTGAATGAAATTTCATTTGTTAATAATTTGGGTATTGTCTCAACCCTTTTACCACAATCCTCACCAACGTGAGATAGATGTATTGTTCTTTGTCACCTACAAAATCACCACACATAATGGATGAGAAATATTAGGCAAGCATGTCCTAAACTCATTCTCTTGGTAGTTACATTTTATATAATTGTAATTCACCACATAAACAACCTAGTGGAAACAAGCTTATGAATTTGCAAGTATTTAAATCAGTTCTAGTTCTAAGATAGAGCCATATGAACATTAAGACTCTTGTTATTTCTTATGTACTAGCAGAAAAGGAGAGTGAGATCCAATATGAAGAAAGTTAAGATTTTTAACTTCATAACACTTGGTGTGACATTTCTGGTATTAGTGCCAAAGATTGAGAGCCAGATTAGGCCATCAATTGGGTCTCTACCACCAGCACCACCTAGACCACTTTGTGCATCACAATTTGCACTAGTAAACTATGCTTGTGCTATGTTGTCATTTACTCCTGGGTCCCCAGACAACATCGATGGACACAACAGCCACCAACATGGCCATGCCCATGGCCACAGACGTGGTCATGGGCATCGGCGTGGAGATACCCCCGAAGAAGAAAATTGTTGTAGGTGGGTTAGGGAAATGGATAGCCAATGTGTTTGTGAAATTCTAGTTCGTTTTCCTCCATTCCTTACAAGACCTGTGCATCAGTACACAGTCCTCATTGGAGAATCATGTGATGTTACTTACAATTGTGGTGGTCCAATTTGATTAGCAAAGTATACATTACATGATGCTAGGAATGTTTAGTAGTGGAAAAAGAATCCAATATTAGTGTTTGGTTTTAAGTTTGAAGTTATGGTTATTATTCCTTCTTCTGGTCTTGTTATTTAGATGCTCTTTACTTTTTTTGACTTTGATATCAAAGGAAAAAAAACAAAGTGAACTCTAGGCTTGTAAGATGGTGGGATTATAATTATTCATATATCTAGATTTACCTGACTTTGTATTTTGATATGAATGAACAATAACTACTTCTACGTCATTTTTAGGCCTTTCTAATAAACTTGAAATGTAACAAAACTATAAAAGTATTTGCCAATAGATCTACTTCTAGACTAATAAATCTAAAGTTCTTTTCTTTCTGTGATAGTATATCTAGTACTCGAGAAGAATTTGATTCATTTGTATTGGTTTCAAAATATTTATTTTCCAATTTGTTACTCACTTATATTATTGTCCAAAATTTATTCTATAATAGTTAATAGATTATACATCTACACCATCCATCATTAAGGATCTCAATTGACAATGAGAATAATGGAATATTTTTTATTGTGTCTTTTTTAATTATTATTATTATTAAGGAGATAAAATACAATTCATGAAAGAAAGGAATTGGTCTTTCACTCTTTCTTTTGTAGGGACATTAGTGCATATATCAACATTTGCTTACATGGTTACATTAGAAGAAATCAATGTAAATGTCCCTTTTGAAATCCATGTATAGAGCAACATCTCTCACCTTTCCTATTAGTGTTACAAAATGAATCACACTTCAAATTTTTATATCTAATGATTTAGATCTATTTACTTATTCAAACCGTTAAATTTTTCCTAAAATTAATAGTTAGTACATGAGTAAGTTTAAAAAATTTATTCCGTGAGTACGAAGAAATGGATCCTCGTTCATTTGATAAATCACACTTTAGAAGGTTTATAGCAGCTATGATATATAGAAAAAGGACAAAATCCTTTTAAAATTATCATGCCTAAAATATTGTTTGATATACAATCCAGCGAAGGTGACGATTGGTCAGTACTCACTATGAGAAATACGCGCGTGAACATTTGAATGATTTGATTTGTGACATCCGTATCTTATAGTTACACACATATATCTCAAATATCTTGCTAACTTTTTTCTTTATCCTTAAAACTATAAATTATGAATTTAATATAATATTATATTCACTCACTTTCAATACAAAGTTTTGGTGTATCATTCATTATTTATGTGTATTTTTTTATTTAAGAATAATGAGAATTAATATATAAATAATAATTAATAATTAATAAATTGATAATATAAAAAACTCTTACATTATTAATATATAATAATATCTATGCATTGTCAATGCACATTGTCATAATACATAAATATTATATTATTGTTTTAATACTTTTAGACTGCATTGTATATTTGACATTCTTATATGCTAATCCAAATGTAAAGATGTCCAAAATAAAAGATCAACTTTATTTAAATATTTCTCATTATAAAGTAAGAGAATATTTTAACCTATCTTGTGATATAGAAAGAGTGGAAAAGTTGTTTTAATCACTTAGTGCTAGCTAGTGAAAAAGACACACACTATAGAAAATACTTAAACTTGAGGGAATAATAAGCATGGCCTTATTGTACCTATATCCTTTATTCAATTTGCCTCCCTTTCCCATAAAACCCACTAAAGATAGAACCTATAGTACCATTGCATAAAGCTTATAATATAAATATTGGTAGAATATTTGTCCAAGGCCATTACCTTCCTTTCTAGTTGACATTAAATATAATTATTATTTTAGTATACGTAAGTTTTTTTTTTAAATTATTACTACTAACGAAGCGTTAGTTTAGTGATGTAAGATATCACTGGATCTCAATGGTCGATACTTTGATTCCTAATAGCGACAATTGTTGAGTGGAACAACTACAAACCCCAAAAAATATTAGTCACTTACCAAAAAGGTGATATAAAAAAAAATTATACTACTTTAAATCTCTAATAGAGTGGGAGAGGGAGACATTTTTGACCTCTTTCTACTTGCTAAGGCTATAAATATTCAACAAACCCTTTTCTCATTCTCAATTTACTAATAGCTACAACTCTTTTGTTAGCATTGAAGATGTGTGATACTTCCTAATCAAAATTCTCTAAGCCACATCCTTAGTGATCTTTGTAATTTTTGTGTGAAATTGGGTTGATCTAGATGACTATGACAATCTCAATGTTAAAGTGCACACTAACACAACCCCTAATAAATGTTCCTCCTCATAATAGCCAAAAATTAAACATGAGGCAGATTCAGAAAGAGAAGGTAGTGTTAGTGATGGGAGCCACAGGCACAGGAAAATCAAGGCTCTCAATCGACCTAGCCACATATTTTCCCTCAGAAATCATCAATTCTGATAAAATTCAAGTCTATGAAGGACTTGACATAGTCACAAACAAAATCTCCAAAGAACAACAACGTGGGGTGCCACACCATTTACTAGGAACACACAAACCCAACACTGAATTCACTGCTACTGATTTTTGTGACATGTCATTAGCTTCCATTGAATCGATCACTAGTCGAAAACGTGTTCCAATCATCGTTGGTGGCTCGAACTCATATCTTGAGGCCTTGATTGATGATGACGACTATAGATTTCGATCAAGGTATGATTTATGTTGTCTATGGATGGATGTGTCAATACCTACTCTGCATTCGTATGTCGCGAAACGGGTTGATCAAATGTTTGAACATGGAATGGTTGATGAAGTTAGACCCTTTTTCAATCCCAATGGGGGATATTCAAGAGGGATTAGAAAAGCTATTGGTGTTCCTGAATTTGATGAGTTTTTTAGGAGGGAAGCATTTCTTGATGAAGAAACTAAGCAAAGGTTACTTGAAGAAGCAATAAATGAAATGAAGGCCAACACTTGCAAATTGGGTATGAAACAATTGGGGAGGATTCATAGGCTAAGAAATGTTAAGAGATGGAAGATTCATCGATTAGATGCCACATCTGTGTTCAGAAAGCATGGTCAAGAAGCAAATGAGGCATGGAAAAAGCTGGTGGCAGAGCCTAGTGCTATGATTGTTGCCAACTTTCTCTACAACTCAAACACTACTAGTAGTATTACTATAAATGCTTTTTCTGACCTTAGAATGTTACCTTCCCAGAGTGTTATTGCTGCGGCAACATGCTAGACTCATACAAGCTCTCATTTTTGTCCAACCCGAGGGATGTACTTGTTTCACTGTTGAAGAGGTTTAAGAAAATTATAAAAATAAATAAAGATAAAATATCCCCGATTGATATTATCAAATATATCCCCTCACCAACTGATCACTTACCGGGTGTATGATTGTCCCTTTTAACAAGTATAGTTCTCAGGAATCGAACTTTTAATATTTTTATCATTTTAAAAATCCAAAACCTTACATCACTGCATCAACGCCTTGTTGATAAGTATATGCATGTGTATTTTGGACTGATTATGAATAAGATTCTTTTATCAACCTTTGACATTGATATTGCTAACGGTTTAGATGACGCACAAACTGACAAAGAACACCTTGCCTATTATATTTTTCAAATGTATCATATTCATGCCACTCAGTTAACTGCTATTAATGCTCCCACATCTAAATAGGATTCACTTTGTTGGTGTACACTATTTGTTTTTTTTATTCCTACAAGTATTATCGCAATGGAAATAATCTTATTCGAGTCGAAAACTTGTACAAATATGTGGGACTAACTCTGTCAACCAGTATTTTTCATCTAAACTTTTCCAATAGAATTGAAAAAAGATAGCCGTAGTGAGAAAGAGTAACAGCACAGGGCCTCAAAACGGTCCACCCCAGAGTTCGGGTAAACTCCCGTTTTTGCAACCAATCACCATTAACCCAATTTGATTCTGTGGGAGTTTCAATATTCAATAACTCAATATTTTGCATTTGAATTCCACCCGGAATAGAAATGAAGCTTTCAAAGGATCCATTTGAAGCAGCATTTGATGAGCAAGATGATTCACCACTCGATTCTCCATCTAAGGATTTTGATACACAAAACCCTAACTCTGTTGTTGGTCAACCTATTCTCGATTTCAAAAATGCTGCAACCGAATTTACTGAAGCCTAGTGCAATCTTAGTCACGAATCTTACGAATATCTAAACTATTGGATTTTCTTAGAATTGATGACTAATATGTGAAATCTAATCTTAGTTTTTTTTTTACTTTAGCTTACTTTTATTGTCCTTTTACTTCCATATAAAGCATTTTCCAAATTCCCTTGAACATATTTCATATGGTTGGTTATTCAGGGCTATATTGTCACAATTCACTGAAGAACAGATGAGCAGATACGAGTCATTTCGGAGGGCTGGATTTCAGAAGGCTAACATGAAAAGGGTATGGCTTTGTAATTTATGCTTTTACACCTTAAAGCCATGTTTTATATGATGGAAGGTTACTAGTGACAATTAATTTTTTTCTTTTTTCTCTTGTAAGTACTGAGAAAGACTTGATCCAGCTTACTGTATTGGCAATGAAGGCCTATTGTTTTAATTCTGTTGGGTGTAAGGTGTTGGTCTCATAGTGTAAGGTCATGCTAGATCCCTAGTATGGTCAAAAGGTCAAAGGTTCAATACTTGTAAGCAACACTTGTTGGGAAGGGTAATCACACATCCTGAAAGGGGTTATTTCCTTACCCATAAGGTGGGATAAGAGCAATTAGCTGCTGAAAGGTTCAATACCTATGGGTTGCACTTGTTGGGAAGGGTAATTACACACCCCGGAAGGGATTATTTCCTTACCCATAAGTGATGGATACCCTTAATAGTACAAAAAAAAAGAGCAATTAGCTGGTTTGCGTAGGTGTAGAAAAAATGAGTAGTGATTTGTGTAATATCACTAAAACTCAGCGGTGTGAGTGTAATTAACTCTTTTATATTATAATAAGTTAAAATTGCTCACTAGTTGCCTCCTCTTGATGGCATCAAAGCAGTTATTAGCAAACATCACCGGGATCCAGAAAACTTCAGTGCCAATGACGATTGTAGTATCAGGGATTGCAAAATTATTTGTTGGTGAAGTTGTTGAAACAGGTATGACTAGTTTTCCTTATCATGCTTGAGACACTTCCTTCTAAAATAATAAGAAAATTGTAAATAAAATAATGTAATGAATATTTCTATGCATATAATGGTAAGATTGATAAGGCTGTTTGTCTTGTGACTTGGAGGTTATGAGTTCAAATCCTGAAAACGTAAGTCTGTGTACATCTATCATCTTCAAACCCCACTGGGTGGGAGTCTCGTGCACTAGGCTGCAAAAATTTAGTGTTTTAACTGTCAAAATTTGGTCATGATTTTAAGAATGCTAATATTTAGATTAGAGGCTTATCCAAATAACCAAAGGTACTATATTTTGCAGCTAGAATAGTTATGAAAGAAAGGAAGGAATCTGGACCAATCCGGCCATGTCATCTGAGAGAGGCATATAGACATCTCAAGCTTGAAGGAAAAGTTTTCAAGAGGTCAGGCTCGAGGCTCTTCCGGTGAATTGACCAAATGTAAATTGTTGTGCATAATATCACTGGTTTGCAACAGTGGCTAGTAGGTACAAGTTTTTGCACTTGGTACATTCTTATTATCAGATGTCCAATTAATTGAATGAGTAAATGAATCAGTGTTACAGGTTAAATTGTGATAATTTCCCCATTCCTACAGATATGAATTGTGGGATGCACACGAATAGTGGACACATTTTTTGTGTACATTGAGATGAAGATAGCAGAGCCATGAAGAGAAAGACTAGTACATGCCTCTGGTGTACCTTCATTATCTTCCTGACTCCCAAATTGTCAAAGAACCTATTTCATGTTATCAAGGTCGTTACTTTATCTGCCTTGAATAAACCATCATGCAAGTGTAGCATAAATGTGAAATCTCATTCTGACTTACAGTTAATTCTGGTGGAAAAAATCCCTAATAAGGCTCTTAAAATGGGGCCTGTGAGAGGGGTGAGAAACAGGGAAAGGAAGATTGTGATGAACAATGGGGGATTGAACTATCTTCAATTTTTGTGAACTAAACTATTTATAGACTTTTACTTTTTGATTGAATCAAAATCTGATATGATTATGCATAACCAGCACAGCCCAACACCATAATAGACGAAATTTGCTCCTTTATACATGACAAAATTTCTAGGCAAGGAGCTTCGGTTTAGTTTGTTTTCTGTTTTTTGTGGTTTTGATTTAATTGTATAATACTTGGATTATAATCAAATTGGCTTAAAATCCAGCTTAAGTGTATTTTGCCTATCCAAATTTATGCACCGCAGCTTATACATCATCTGCTTTACTCCACGTGACAAAGTTTGGGAATTCGTCAAGAAATTTTAGCACAATAAAAATTTAATTAAACTTATTTTTATTTAGATCAATTCCTACACTTTGATATATTAAGTGGGAGAACATATTTTACACCGTTATATGTAAAAATGAACATAAGGCATGTTATCAGCAATGAAGTAAAAATCGGAAAACCAGTAAACTGGACGCTTAATCAGTACGGTGTAGATGTTGAATTGACCAAATATTAAAATCGGTCAAAACCGGTCAAAACTGGTGAACCAGCCGATATTTGACTAAACTGGCCGATTTATACACATATTTTTTTTTTAAAAAACTTCAAAACTTAAAAACTCATTACAAGGTGACTCATCTTTCCAATCATTCTTCAACACTTGAAGGCACATACTTCCAATGCATACTTGAATTACACATTTTGGTTCCTAACATTCGTGTGTAATAATCTCAATGACATTTGTGTAATCTTATAGTACTGTCTGAAGATAGGATTTGGTGCAAAAATATAATCTCGATATGAGACAACTTTGACTCATTGGTGTTAAATGCTAAAACTCCAAATTTATTTGTTTTGTCATTTATTTATATTTTGTGGTTGTTAAGTGATACTTTTGGATTGATATATGTTTTGTAATTTAGACTTTGAATTTGTTAAGTTATTTGTTTATGTAAATTTTGAGTAGAATATGAATATCGATTATAAATTTGAGTATCTACCTATTTGAAATTTTTTTGATATAGGTTTATATATATAAATATAAGCAGGTATGTCCGATTCAAACGGTATGCGATTTAATTACTGAACCACTATACTTATACCTAGACCAGTTTGATAACCGTTACTATTTTAACAAACATGATTAACTACCTACGTACTAGTTTAAACCAAAAACATGAGTTTGTGAGTGTAATATACCTGGTTGAGAATATGTATAAGGCAAGAAAATTTCTATAACACAGTTAAAAATTTAGTTCAATTAGGGTTTGAGAGATTATGAAGAGAGAGCATCGCAAACCCAAAATTTATGGTTAACCGATATTGCCTATCATCATTTAGCTATTGCATTTCGGCATAAAAATGTATAGGGAATGGAGTATCTCCTTATACAAGGAGATAAGCTTTCTCCTCCTGCCAGTGAAACCATGACATGTGTCATGTTTCACCATTTTCTATAAAAATATTTTTAAAAATAAACAAAATAGCATACATGTCACATTTTTATTGGTTAGAGGAGATACATTATTCTCAAATGTATATATGTAGAGACAACTAATAAAATCTTGACAACACATTAAAAATTTAATTCTAATTAAAATTTACTTATAAACTATAACACTAAAAAAGCATAAATACAATTATATCTAACGTGTTTTTGAATAGAATGGGGCCCAAAAATCCAAAATGATACCCAGCCCATATAAGAGTGAGTTGGACAAAGAAAAATCCGTATTAATAAAGCAACATCATATGTAGTAGGAGCGAAACGGTGTCGTTTAAGCGGAGCAGACATCATTACTTGTGCAGCGACTAGCGAGGTTGAAGGTTTGAACTTTGAAGTGGTGTCATTCTCTTTTTCCCGTCACCATGAAGCTCGTCAGGTTTCATTTTCTTATTTTCCTTTTCTTTTATTTATTTATTTATATTATATTTATTAACATTATATATATACAAAACTGGACTAGGTTTCTGATGAAATTGAACAACGAAACTGTATCAATTGAACTCAAAAACGGTACCATTGTTCATGGTACCATCACAGGTTTTTCTCTTTTTACCTTTCACTATTCTTTCTTCAATATATTTATGCATCTTATGCAAACAAATACGATTAAAGTTTAGCTTAATTTTGTAATGTTGTAGCGAAGCAATAAACGATTAAACCTCCTAGCATTTGGAATGAACGATTAAACGATTAAAATCACCACATTGTATCGCTAATTTGGAAGCCTATTGTTCCATTTCTTTATGCCTGTTATATATTACATGTGTTACCCTTGCTTGTGTAGTTGTGTTAAACTTTGTTAATTGTTAGTGAACCAGCTTCGTTAATTGTTAGTGAACATAACTAGGTTCTTTTACCTTGTATTATAATGAGGCATGTCTTGCAACTTATGATACAAACACATCATAAATTAAGCTCCGAGGAATTGCATGTTATCCAAACACATTGTAAATAGTGAATGCATATTGCCTCATATCTAGGTTAAGAAGCTTCCCACTTACCTCTCAGAATTGTTTTGAATTTCAGTCATGCTGATCCTTGGAGTTGTTGCCATGATACAGGTGTAGATATCAGTATGAATACACATTTGAAAACAGTTAAACTGACGGTGAAAGGGAAAAACCCTGTGACTCTGGATCATCTCAGTGTGAGAGGTAACAACATTCGTTACTATATCCTTCCTGACAGCTTGAATCTTGAGACGTTGCTGGTTGAAGAGACACCTAGGGTCAAGCCTAAGAAGCCAACTGCTGGTATTTTGCATTATTTGACTGTGGCCGCAATAGTTTTCATTCACAGACTTTATGTTCAACTTGACTATTATCTGGTCTTCAATGCTTTCATTTTGATTCCAGGGAAGCCTTTGGGACGGGGGCGTGGCCGAGGACGTGGACGTGGTCGTGGACGTGGCCATTGAGTTGCATATATTCACAAATTTTGTGCCGTGTGGTTGTATTGCAGGGGGGATTTCTGAGCGGTTTAAGAACATAAGAGGAGTTTTCTTGTTGATTAGTTATGCTGGTTTTGTTAATGTTGCTATTTTCTTATACAAGTGCTTTCAAGTTCTACTGTATGATTCCTTCCAGTTGTTCAGGAATTGAGTAGGGTATGGTCTGTGATTACACTTTCTAGAGTCTAGACTCGACATTTGAAGGGTGACTAATGCCTCTCAACTGTAAGAAACTTCTTGTATTTTTAGCTTTTGGGACAAGGTGAGCAAGTTCATTCAAATTATTGGTGATTGCCCTTGTTCATATCGTAAGTGGAATGTGGTGGTTCTGTGTAATTTTAGATTCTTACTATTTATGCTAGCTGGATTAACTCTTAAGCTTAGTGCCAACAGTTTCTTTCTTCTTTTTTGTGAATTCCACAGTTTCTTCAAGATTTGATCTTATACCGAAGCCTGCAACAGTGCAACGTAGATGCAAATAAATTTGACCACAGTACCGACACTAACAGCATCTTTATTCAAGTGTTGTTTTTACAAGAATAAGCTATTGTTGCTTTTTCTTATTTTATATTAGAGAAGCTCTTTTCTTTGGTAGTGTCCATCAATTGAGAAGATCACCAAGCTTTATAGTGGAATTTATATATTGTCCATCAATTGAGAGAGGAATCTAGGCCACAACATTATAATGTTTGACAACATACCCTTATATATTGTTATAAACCATACCCTTATTCGCTAAATACTAGATATTATTAGTCATCTCAATACAGATAAAAACACATTTCTAATTTGTTCAGCCAAAAATTGGCAAACATGCAGTGCAAAGATATTGCACCTAATTTAACTGACATGTCATACTATATATGTGTAAAAAAACATGGGATACTATATTTTATATATATATATATATATAAAAGAGATTCGTTTATACCTAAGTTAAGTTATATTAGTTACATTCAATCTTAACCATTCATTTTCTTAGATTTAACGGATTATAAGTGTAAGTGAAATAAATGATGAGAGAGAAATGGAGAAATTTTAAATAATTTTTAAGTTTAACCCATTTGGTCCGTTAAATCAAAGAAAATGGATGAATGATATTGAATATAACTAGTATAACTTAATTTGAGTGTAGACGAATCCTTCTTCATGTATATGCATAATGCATAGACTCTAGTAAGTGCGAAAATGAGCTATATCTCCAACTTGGTCCACCTCTTTGGTCAATTCCTCTACCTTATCCACCACCTCTTTTAGTAAGAATATGAAGCTGGCAACTGCTAGTGCATCAATATTCTCATGTGCTGATATGTTGAACATGGAAATCACCAAGCTTAGTTCTGTTTTTGCTGCTTTCAACTTTTCTGATATATGAGTGTCTGCTTCACATTTCCTCATTTGTTTCATGCTGTCTCCAAGTTCTCGCAGAACCCACACAACATCTGATCCAATTGCTTCACATAGTTTCAATTGGATTGTTTGATTCACAGATGTAAATGCCTTGGGCTGATCACAAAGACAAACCCAAAATAAGCCTATATTATCTCCTTTGTCATTTTGCAATCGCTTTGAAAAAATTATTTTGAGCATTTAAATAATAAAATTAGACAAGATTGCACATTTTCTAGGATTTTTTCCCTCCACACAAATAAGGATGTAAGAAATAAATAAAAAAATGGTGCATAAATCTTATTTTTTTTGTTACTACTAAAGGTATTCTCTCACACTATAACTAAGAAATTAATTCATTTTGGGTATGTCATAAACAAAGTAATTAATAGACATAAAAGGTTGCTAATTGACCACTTATAAGGTATTAATTAACAAAAAATGACTGTTTCACACCCCTTTTACCTAATATCAATTTCTACAATTACTTTATAATATTAATCATTTGATATTTACTTACCGATGTTGAAATTTCGATGGAACCTCCAAGAGCAAGAATAATTGCAGCCATTTCTCGAAGAGCCTCTCCAATCTTTAGGTACTTCTCCCAAGGGTACCAAAATCCAAATTTTCCATGCCATGGTTCCCATTTTGCGTAAATTGCCTGAAACCCACAATAACGGTAATTTCTACAATAGCCCACTAAGGAAAAAGTAATGATGAATTTATATATTAGTTCTGCACTAATTAATTATTTTCGAAAAAAAAAACACTTAATTAGAAATCTAATGATCTCACAAAAAATAAAAATATATCCATAAGTATATGTACCAGTAACTCATCCTTCGACTTGGAGTTTAACATCGACTTGCAAACACCGAAGCTAGCAACAGACTTATTTTCCTCTTTAATACCGATATTTATATATTCCTCCAAACAACCTACAATATAAATGTATGCATTGACAATGTAAGATATTTCCACAGTGTGGTTGTATCTATCGTTTATGTTTAATGAATCTATCTGGGACCACATCTTAGAATCTTAGTACAACATTAAAACATGAAAATATATAGCACACACTACCTTGAATTGTATTTGCAAGGTCTTGGAATCTTGAGACAGTAGATTGATGAAGTTCATCACTGGCCCACAATGGAAAAAGTAACAAGCTCACACAAATACATATGATGAAACCCATTAATATTGTTAAGAAACGTTCACATGCAATTTCCCACACTTTCTGATCAGCCCTTACACCAGATACCACAACCAGATTATAAGTCAAGATGAAAAGCATCACTCCATAATCATATCTTTTCTTTATGCTTGGAATCAACCGAAAATATGTCCCAATTGTACCTAAAGTTAGTGTTAATGCTTCAATTCATCTTCAATGGAAAACATTTAATTATATATATGCTTGTGTATTTAATTTGTTAAACCAATCTTAAGAGATAGAGATTGATTAAATAAAAACTTACCAAAGATAAATACAGAAGCACCAATGATAACTTTGTTTCCAACTGCACCAAGGTTTTGAGCTAAAACTGCTGCTAAGCAACCAAGTCCAGCTCCTAATATAGTTCCCATTCCACGGTTTAAACCCTTGCCTAGTGTAGCTCCTGCATGCATGTTAATCAAAATTAATTTTTTTATTGGCGATAAAAATTTATTAAAAAGAGAAAGTACGTTAGTAGAACAAGTAATACTCGCATTCACGTATAGTGTTTAGACAACTAACGTAAACGAATGTATATATGTGGATGGGTTTAACACACTTGAAAGCGAGAATTATATTCAATGAGTTATAGAAATCAAGTACCTGCAGAGAATTCAAAGATAACAACCACAGTCATGATAGCCCACATTGCATTTTCTCCAACTTGTTCATATAGAGGATCCACCAAGTAAAGAAGTGAAACCAAAACTAGAGAGATTCCAACTTTGATACTATGTATTATTTGTTTAGTTTCATGCTCATTTTTCATTTGATTATCACTGAAATAAGAAGTGACACAATGGATCTTTTTCTCTCTAAGACATGAAATAATGGATGGAAATGAAAAATTGAAACTTTTATTACCCTCCCTATGATCAATATTATCTTCACCATTGGTAATACATATCACATTACTTGATTCCATTTTTGTCTTTACTCTTTTTTCATTGTGGAGAACCTCTAGTTATGAGTGACCCTATTTATAATGTGATATTATGCAACCAATAATGGGTAGGAAGCTCTAAAAGAGGATTGAAGTTGTTGATTTTATGTACCATATTAATGGATGTTGTCACAATTGAATCCCCCTAATGAAGACACATGACTATAGAGAAAGAAATGAAATTAAAGAAGCACTAGTAGTACCAACATATTTTGCACTACCACCTTGATTTTGGACAAACCAATATCATATCCTTAATTAGTGACCTTAGTGGAACACGCATGCGCAATGACATAGACATGGAGAAGGGACTTTTAGCAACACCTTCATAGTCCATAGTGGTTTTTATCTCTTTTATTATTGTGCATGCTGATTCCGTAGTATACACTTATCTAATTTGCTTCATTTTATACTCTTCCTATGATTGTCTTATTTGGTTGCTTAATTAATTATATTGTTATAAAAGTATACCCTTTTTTTCAGATAAATTCCCACTAAAGCTGTTCTAGAAATTGCATGCTTATAGAAAGACAAATACCCAACACCATAGTCTCAACTTTGAAATTGTATTGTGAAGTTAGTGGTTGTAGATATGAATCATAGAAAATGTACTTAAGTTCAAATTATTATCATAAGTTAGAGGAACTTTCTATCAAGAATGTGTCATGAGGAATTCTCAAAAGCAAGAACAACCATACCTTAATTACTATAGCTCTTTTTGGTACAATAGAGAACAAGGAAGAAGTTTGGCTCCCTATTTGTTGTGATATTTTTAATTTCAAAATCAAGTGGCAATGAGAGAAATAACTCGACAGATATATAAACTACATCCGCGGGATTAATAGGCCATCCACTCCCAGCATATAATGTTCCTCTGATTAAAATTAAAAAACTCAACACACATATTATGGCTTAAATATATTTTTAGTAGGGTTTTTTGAATTTAGTCATTTTTAAATATTTTTTGGTTTAGATCTCCGTAAATTCATTTATTTTGGTTTTAGTTATTAATGTTGATTTTTAGAGTACGTTTGTATTGAATTTCTGATGGGTAATGTGTTGACGTTTTTGTAATTGATCCTTACAATGTATTTTTTGTTTTGAATTTAGTGTCTATCCCTCGATATTCAATAAATTACGGGTGATAACATAAACTTAAATCAAAATAAATGAAATAAAAAAAAATATTTTTAACAAAACTACACTCAAAACAACATACATACAAAATACATATTTAAGGGGATTATTATTATTTCTAAAAATAGCAACACTCGGTTCTTGCATCCTTTTTATGACTAATAATTATATCGTCAAGTAGAGCCATTTTTTTTGTTACAAGTAGAGCCCCCCTTTAGTTAAATAGCGAGATGGGTCATTCCTTTTAGGTATGAAGAGAATTGCATGAATAGATACAGAAAACAAAAATGATATCGTGTGACACTTTTACTATTTAAATATAATGTAATAACATTCTTATCATTATATATAAAATTAAAATCAATATTTTGATTCATTAGGGTATGATTCTTTTATCCAAAGGATGGTTCTATTTTTATTTTATAAAAATAAAATGTTAAAAACAAACATTAGATCTTTCTAGTTTCAACGTGTTAAAATAGTTAGCATCAATAAACGCAAACTAATATTTGGAAGATTAATCTCCTTCTCGAACTAATTGTAAATTACACCTTTTTTACACCTCGTTTATACAATTTACAAATAGTTATTTAGTTGAGAGTAAATCAATTATTGTATTATCACTCTCTTGGAGTGTTGTAGAAAAATGCGATTAACTGGATTATTATATGGAAAAATGTATCATGCGTGCACTAGCTTGTGTCCTCATTGTGTACGAAATTTGTACCTTCATGTTGGAGCAAATTAGTACGTTCCACGCGTTTGCAATGTGAATTCTTTTCTGAAAAGAGTTAGATTATTTAATTACCAAGAATATCACACTTCAACAATAACCATTCATCTTTAGTTATAGGTGGTATATTTTTATTTTTTATATAGTCATATACATATTTAATGTAATATGTTTTTCAAGCCAAAAAAAATTACGATGAGGTTAACTCTTTTAATTAAAGAGTTTACTTTAAACTCAGATTCTTACTTAATGAGAAATAAATATATTGAATTTGAAAATATCACATGCTAATATATGATACACGAGTATATATTATACAAAAACTTAATGTAAACGAAGGTAAATCAAATTAAATACACTATATATAGTACAAAGAAAATTGAATTTAAGGAAAGAAATCAATCAAACATAAAACGTGCAAAAAGATATCAAAAAGTTGGGGATTGTGGCAAACCTGAGTGAGTTCCCCCCTCTTCACATTTGAATATGGTCTTAATCAAAAACAGTTTAAAATCTATGTATTGACAGTGTAAAAAATTTATATCATCAATATTTCATTCATCATTGATTTATATTATGTTTGTTTAAGAGTCAATAATAACTAATAAATCAATAGGTAATAGTTTGATGACAATGTAAAAATATTTATAATGTTAATATATAGATAGTAAATCCTAATCAAAATATCTATATTTTAGTTGTAGCCAAATGAAATTCTTTATAAAATGTGTGTGGCTCCAACCGTACACCACTAGTTAATGAACCACTAAATTTATCTCCTATAATAAGTTTTGGTAATTTCAAAGTGGGTCCACTATTTTATTACAAAAAATTCAATGAGTTTAATACTTCAATGTTTTGCAAGGCCTAGCCTAAATTTTAATACAAAGGAGTTAAGAGTAAGGGATGCGCTTCTCTAAAATGAGTTTGAATTCCTTGCGTTTTCTTCTGCATATGTTTTTTTTAATGAAATAGACTAATTTTGCTGAAAGGAGCTTGAGAAATTGCAGGATAGGACAAAAATAAATAGAAGAGGGGGGAGAATAATTATGAATGTTTTAATTGTTTAGAGATTTATTAAAGGTTTAATCTATGGATGAAGTGCAATATTTTGAAAATAATGTAATTTGACAATTCAATGTTGTCATATATTATTACATTCTGACATTGGATTGTTGGAAATCTATTATTTTTTTTGAGTAAATACTCATTTTAGTCTCTCATATTTTTCGATCTTACCAGTTTAGTCCTTCAAAAAAAGAAAAGACCTAAAATGGCCCCAAAAAATTTCAAATGTAAGTCAAATTAATCTTTTTAGCATGTTTTACAACACTTAATATGGATTAATTTAATCCAAAAATGACTAATTTGACTCACATTTGAAACTTTTGGGATCATTTTAAGTCTTTTCTTTTTTGAAGGACTAAAATAATAAAGTTGAAAAATATGAGGAACTAAAATGAGTATTTACTCTTATTTTCTTTCAAAAACAAAGCATTACAACAGAATGTTGCAAAATTGATTAATTCTTATTCAGTCACTAGATTGTCGAAATGGATAAATTTCTATTCTAACAAGGGTATTTTAGATGACACAAATGAATGGTGATTGTATTGTAAGTAAAGAGGGTAGTGAATATGGTGATGATGTTGTAAGTGTAGAAGAATGAAGGAAGATATGAGAGTGATAGAGTGATGATGGTGTTGTAAGTGTTGCAGAGTATATTTGCTATCCCGCAAAAGTGTGTTATTTAATCTGTTACTTCTTTTGATTGGTTGAAAAAATATATTGAAGTTAAAAATTTAATAATAAAATATTTTGCTAGCCAATCAAAAGAAATGACACATAAAGTGACACATTGTTTTGAGATAGAAGATGTGCTCTCCATATCATGGTGAGAGTATAATGAAAACTGAAGGATATGAGAAAAAGTGCATTATTGAAAATGAATGAAATGCCAAAGTCCAAAATTAGAAGATTGGAGCTCATAAAACATGTCCCATTAGCAATAGAGTAAGAGCATCTAAAATTCTAAATAAGGCAATGAATGATGGATGATAGGGTGTTATACTGTTATTGGTTTCTGCATTATTTTTGTTAAATTGTGAACATATGTTAATGGGCTCCTTAAATCCCTGCCTCTATTTGAGTGGGCCAATTATCCACAATAGGTAAGAGAAGATCATAGCAAATAGCAATATTCAACAACTGAAGTTATAGCTTTGTAGTTGGTAGCTTTTTGAATCAGTTAATAAGCTATTAGAATCATTTTCTCAACAAAAATTAAAAGAAACTTATAGCTTTTAAAAATAACTTTAAAAAATGATTTTCAGAAAATGAAAGAATCTTTTAATAATTCATTTATCAATTCTACCTGTTAAAATATTTAAAGTACATACAACTATAGTTCCCAAATACAAGCTATTTTTCCAATAAATATTAGACTAAAACAAAATGACCATGAGTATATTATTTACAAGGGTAAGGTTGATGAGAGGGTACACATGGTCCTATTTCATATAATGTGATATGCAGAAGAATGGTAAATGCAGAGGATCATAAGAATTGTGAGGGGTCCCTTGGCATTAAGTGAAGCATCTCTCCTTGTGCCACGTGGCCATGTTGAATTAATTAGTGAGTTGAAATTAGGAGAGAAAAGGACAAATTTAGTGGGCAATACTTCTGATACTGTTTCACTGAACGTCTACCTAAATGTATGTCACTTCAAAGGACCAACAGTGACACCTCAATCACCTCTTTTTTCTTTAAATCATGGGTAACTAGATCATGCACTCCAAATATCTAATTAAATTCATCTTATCAAGAGTGTTTTTTCATGTTTTTATAATGAATTAATCTATTTTGGGTATAACTGATAATGAACCGAACCAACTCGATATTCGTTCAAAACTCGATTCGTTATTTAGCTTGATAAATTTGGTTCATGAACCAAATGAGCTGAACTTCAGCTGGAAATTTAGCTCGTTAAATAAACGAGCCGAACTTGAGTTGGATATAATTCGACTTGTTAGTTTCATGAACTAGCTGAATAGATTTATATATATATATATTTAATTATTTATTTATATATACATATATATTTATATAAACTAATTTTTATGTTTATTATGATTCATACACTACTTTTTATATTTATCTGTTATTATATATAAAAAAGATTATATTTATATATAAAACCTTTTGAAGTATTTTTTAAATTTTAATTAATTATTTGAGTTGTCCAAATGAATCATTCAAATTGGACCAAATAGTTCGCGAACTTTAATCAAGTCAAATTCGAGCTAAAAGAATAACTTGTATCGAACTCGAGTCGAGTTTCGAGCTGAGCCACTCCTTATCGAGCTGAATCGAACTGAACTCTGGTTCGACTCATTTCCAGCCATACTTTTGAGATTCGTGATTGTCCTCCTCACAAGTGTTACTCCTATGAATTAAACTTTCGACATTAGGGATCCAATGTAGCATTACACTACGAGATAAATGTCTTGTTGGTTTCAGGTACTAAAATACAAGGTAAAAATATGTTTATAAAATTTAAAATTATTTAACTGAAAATAATTGAAGATGTAGACCCTTTCAAAAAATAAGATATTATGGTAGAGGATCTGAAATTCCAAAAATGGTTTCTCACAAGTGAAGGAAAATTTCATGAGGCAGGAGAAACACATACACAAGAGTGGGACCTGCCTGCACCACTTGTTTAAGTGCTGATAGGGAAAATATCAGCTATCCCATTCCTACTCGTGTATGACACATGCACCAAAATCATAAAATAGTATTCCATTCTTGTGCTTTTTATCAATTAACTAACCTATCAACTCTAGTAATTTAGGTATTAGTTTGGACCAGTATAGCATTACTCAATTAAGTTTCTTCTCTCCATAAGTATGCACCCTTTTTGTCTTAGGTCACTATGATAACAATGCTGCTATTTCATTTTTTAATGATAAATCTTTTAAACAATTTCTAAAAAATATTTTTGGAAAATGTTATATTCTCCCTTAAATTCTCCTACCGTATAAGAAAAGTAATACGTGCAACAAAATTTATTAATAATTAATTTATAAATAACACATGTCACTTTCTTTTGGTGTAGGAAAATCTGCTATGCCGAAGTGGAGGATTCAATAAAAATCAAGTTTATTAATTGGCTTTGTCAAGTGATAAGTTTGTTAGTTAATTAAGACATTGACCATTAAAATTGATTTAAGAGATGGAAGATTATATAAGCTAATCCATATATAGGAGAATCCATGAATATACCATAATTGCCACGAATGTCTGAACTCAGAACCATAGTCTTGGGCGCTCTTGGCAATAATTTCATACCGTGACTTAATTGTATGCAATGTCTTACTCGCAACTTTGAAGTCTATTTCCCTATCATTATTACTATTGATGTGTAAGTGTGATACAATATGTCAAATATTGAAAAGTGGAAAGTCTATTTCCCTATCAGTATTTTGTTAATATGGGAGATGCTATGCAAAGGTTTGATGGGTTTTGACATTGGGTACAATAAGAGAGGCATTGCCCCATTGGGAATAATGATTTTTTTTGTAGTACCAAAAGTATTCCTTACCATTTTTGGATAATGAACTAATCCTTTTCGGGGGGTGTGATTGCTCATTCCAACAAATGTCGCTCTCAGCAATTGAACTCTTGACTTTTTGGCCATCCTGAATATCTAACGAGATCTTACACCATCACAGCAACACCTTGGTAGTTGATGATTTGATTCATAGTAACTTGAAGTTATGGTTTAATCCCAATTATGTGGTTTTTAATTAAGGGAAAATTGATGTTACCAGGATTATAATATATAGATCTCATTAAGATTAGGTCCATAATTAATTTGTTTTGTGGGCTTAGATGTTTCTTGTTTTAATTGATGGATAAATTGGGCTGAATCTCATGTAGCTCTCTAAAAAATGTATATATTTAACTTGTACTCTTTTCATTCGATAAAGATTGTAATATTTTGAAGGAAAAAATATATTATTTCAAATTAAAGTTTCAAAAAGAAAAATTTATTTTATGGTATATGGTTTAGAAATAAATAATATAATGATGGTATGTAACAATCACTTAATACTTGACTAAATGCTTAAAATACTTGACTAAATGCTTAAACAAAATATATAGTAATCAAGAGGGAGGGCTATAGAGATAAAAATAATAATATATCTTACGACAAATATAAAGATCCTATAAGAAAAGTAATATGTGTCAAAAAATAATATCTTATTTATTAATGATTAATTTATAAGTAAAAAATGTGACACTATTATAAATTTTAATCATACTACAGGATGAATCTCCATACAAATCTGAATCTTATATCATAAATAATATATTAAAGTTTCAAGAATAAAGTTTCATTGTGTAATTGACTTAAATAATTAAATACTTGTACACGTGGATTTCAATTTAACATCATAGATTAAGTGTAATGGTATAGAGATTAAAAATAATAACGAGGTGAATTAGCGATGAGTTTTTATTTTATCCAAACTCATAAATCTGAACCCAAACACAACACGACTAAAAAAATTACCATATCTACCCTACCGAGAGTTTTGGGTATTCAAAGCTCCTATAATCCTAACCACATTTAATTTTATTACAATTTTTCTAAATAAATCTTGTGGCTTATCTATTGGTTAAATTATGGTGTCAATTATTGTATTATCTATTGGTTAAATTATGGTAGCTTATTAAACTAGAGCTGTTTAATAAAATTAGTTTTATAACTAGTTAAACTTAAAAATGACTAAAAATGATCTATATTATTTATTATTTATTAATTAGTTAAGGTAGTTATATACGTAGATAACTTAAAAGTATAATTTTTTATATTTTAGTAATAATTGGGTATATAATATTTTATTTTTTTGTTCATTTTATTTTAATATATATTTTTCAAAAATGAAATTAAGTTACACAAGTTTATAATATTCTTCCACCATTAACATTATATCATTAAAATATATAATATAAAAATAGATAATACATTAATCAAAATATCAAATGAAAGAATAATGTTTACATCACAAAAAAATCTAATAAGAAAATATTAAAGGGAAATTTGTAATCGGATTATTGAAAGTTATATTTACTTTCTAAATGCTACTTGAAGTAAAATTTTAAGAAGTAATTTTTAAATCATATAAACTTCTTTTTCAAAAACTATAAGCTACCTTAAATTTTTATTTATCTAAATATCTAATAATTTTTTGACCAGGTCAAAAGGCCTCAAACAACATGAAAAATTACAAACTTGCTTTGCTGAACAATATCATTATCTAGAGCATAGGAAAATTGCGGAATTACGTCATTTTTTATAGGGGAATGACATCATTTTTAATAATGGTACTTTTTATAATTTTATTGTTTTGTGCCTTTGTGGTTTTAGTGGATCGGATAAAAATTCAGTCTTGGACTTAGATTTGGACTCTTGTATTTTTAATTGCTGGTGTCAGAGCCCCTTTAGACGTTATCTCAAACAATGTATGAGAAAACTTCTTAATAACGCCTTTGTAATTTGTCTCAACTTTGAAGGATTAGTGTACACCAACTACTCTTTGGAATAAAAATTATTGCTTATGAAAAATAAAAGTGCATAAGCTAGTTTAAGAACGCATTCTTTCACCTATGTATATGAAGAATAAATATAATTGAAATATCTATTTTCACTCAATTAATTAATTAGTAAATAGCTACTTTAGTTATTGATATTATAGTCACCATTCTTATCTCTAACAATGTAATCACAATAAAATTTGGGTGCAGTTGCACCTTTTGACTAAAAAAAACAATGTAGTCATCCTTCTCTTTATTCTCTCACAAGTAAGAAATATTTTTTAGTCTCTAATAGAGTTTAGTGTTAATAAGTTAAGTTCTTAATTGATTGACATCAAATATTATCCAAGATAAAGTTTTATATTAATGTGAACAATTATAAAATAAATTTTTGAATTAGTTTGGAAGAGAAGACTCTAATATTTTTTTGGTTTCCCACATGTATCCTCACACTAAAAACAATTTTATTCGAACGGGAACATTCATATGTATATAGGGTTAACTCTCCCAGCGGACATTTTTTATCCACAAGACTCGAACTCAAAACTTATTTAATAGGAATTAAGCATATACTACTTGAACCAACGCATGTTGGTATAGAAGAGTATAATGTGAGCATGATAATTTGATCTAAAGATGTTGGTGCAGAACTTTTTGACCTACAATACAATATAGTTCGGATCCCTTTGTCTTATTAGTCCGATCTTTGTTACATTATACTCAGAAGTATCCACCAAATCCTCCCTTTTTTCTCTAATGTAATTGTATTCTACCAAAAACCACGGGCGGTCTAAAAAATGACAACTAATAAATCACAACATACACTCAACCATATAACTGTGTAACCCAAACCAAACTGTCTGGTAAACCAACCAGTCAACCTCTTTCTTCTAGAACCCTATCTCTCTCTCTCTCTCTCTCTCCTTCATCTTATAAATTTACTTTTCCATCAAACCTTCTTAGCTAATTATTTTATCAACATGCCAGTTCTTGGATAGCTCCCATATCCACCTCAAAGTCACACACCTTTTTTCGAAAATCTCTTTCTCTCTTCTACAAACATATGTATATATATACATATATATCAGGGTCTAATCAAATTTAACACCTTCTTCGAACTTTCCCTCACCCCACAGATTTTTTCAGCTCACACAAATACAAACACAAACCCTCTTTTTATATCTACTTGTCATGAAAATCTAGAAGTCAAATTTTAAATCTTTTCCAGTTTTGGAAGTAATGGCTGCTGCTGCTGCACTAGGTAGTAGTAGTAGGCTTCAAAGCATGTTGCAGGATGCAGTGCAATCTGTTCAGTGGACTTATAGCCTCTTCTGGCAACTTTGTCCACAACGAGCGTACGTGATTAATTAATTTGTTTTGTATCTACTTGCACAAATTGTCAATAATCATATATTCTTCTAAATTCTCATGTTTCTTAGTTTTTGAAGTTCTAAATAAGTATTGGTGACTGCAACTGAGACCACAATATTGTATTTTAGCAATCTCTATAATTGTGTTTTGTCCAATCACTAGTCCACAATTGAAATAAATACAACATAACTACAATTGATACGACATACACAATAGAAACAAAGGTAGTATTACATGTATGTGTGACATTAACTATGTGTTTAAAAGTTATATTGGGTTTATACAGGATTCTGGTATGGGGAGATGGGTACTATAACGGGGCAATAAAGACCAGAAAGACAGTGCAACCAATGGAGGTTAGTGCAGAAGAGGCAACTCTTCAAAGAAGCCAGCAACTTAGAGAACTCTATGAAACTTTGTCTGCCGGAGAGATAAACCAACCTACTCGCCGCCCTTGTGCTGCCTTGTCGCCGGAGGACTTAACTGAATCTGAGTGGTTCTATTTGATGTGTGTCTCCTTCTCCTTTCCCCCTGGTGTCGGGTAAGTTTACTTAATTAGTTTCACTTATTTGCATTGCCTTCACTAATTCTCAATGGAAACTTGTTCTTTTTGAATAAATTAATATATATATTGGACATACATAAGAAAAATTCATCATTATTTACTAGCCCTTTTTAAAATCATTACTTTGATCGAAGTTAGAACATAATCAATTCTTTCATAATAGATGTTTGATCTAATTAATCTTTGTGTCACATATATAGGCCATTTACTATAGATATAGAGAAAGGGAGGCTAGCAGTAGAGAGTTAGAACACTAAACTACTTTTCCTTTTCATGATTAATCAATTTTTTGACACTACTTTTACATGTTGATAGATATTTGATCTCATTAATCTTTGTATCACCTAGGCCATTTTCTATAGATAAAGGGAAAGGGAGAGGGTAGCAGTAGACAGTAGTGACTTGTGAATTCAAATACAATAATAGCAGCTGCGCAAATTTAATAAGCTCTTCCAATTTTGCTAACTTGGCTTTCGAAAAAGTACTCCTTACTTTCTTTTGTTGGAGAAAATTAAAGATGTTAAATCATTTTCTCATAAAAGAGTGTCGGCTAAGGTTTGAGGTAGTGCATGGTGGTGAGAGGTGAGTAGTTTGTATGGGGTCACATTATTATCTCTATTGTGCAAGGAGTTGTCTATGTATATGTTATTAATGCATTAATTTTACCCTAAGGTGAAAAATGCATTTTTTGTGAGGCATGCAGAGTGGTGCAGAAGGTGCTGTGAGCAATTTAAATGCAATAGCAGCAGCTTCAAATTTATGAAGCCTCAGTGAGAGGCAACAAATACTTAGAGAAAAAAACATGACAGGCTGCGCCATGTGCCTACCATTCTCAAACGAACTTGTTCTTTTAATGTTGAAAAAAGAGAAGAGTAACTTAATCTTGAACAATGCAAACACATAAAAACAATATAATGTTGAAATTTTTTTCCCATGTATTTTAGAAAAATATATATAGGAAGAAGATTAAAAATAGATGAGAGGAAAAGATAATAGAGCTGATTTTCAAATTAAATTTTTCTTTAAGAAAATAATGTGTGTATTGCAGTGTAAATTTTTTTATAACATCATTAATTATTCATGTCTAAATAAAATTTCATTTGTTATTAATACTTTAGGTTAAAAAATAAATAAAATTTCATAAATATTGATAATAAAAAAAATGCATCTATGGTTCTTCTCCATATGATGATGCAAGAAAAAAAGACATTACAAGATCCAAATCCACTTATCTTCATTGGTCATCTCAAATAGTGGTGAGGTACTTTTATTAAATCTATTGGTTGGAACTTGAAAGTTGTTTACTTATTAGTATCAAATTGTCTGTGCCGAAAAGGTAGGTGAGGGACTTTATTTTTTCATCCTGGATTCGAGGGTTTCTCATATTCTGGGTCAGGAATAAATAAAGAGTTAGATTAGGCATATTTATTATTGGATCACATTCTCAGCAACAGTTGCATCTCTTGCAACTATTTTTATAAGAAAAGAAGTTTGTGGACTCTAAATCCATTAATAAAATTAATGTTCTAGAGATGTAGGTGTTGGATAAGATCTAAATCCCAAAATTTAAGATCCAACAACCTTGACATTTAGAATGTAGGGAGAATATACTTGCATTCTGTCTAATAATAATTTGTTGACTTGGGTCAAGTATTTTGTTGAGCATTATTATGAAGGGTACTTACTCCTAGAGGGTGTTGCTTTCTTTATGAAACCATAGAATTTAATGCCATTCAATTCATAATTCAAAATTTAGATATGTTGCAAAAAAGCTGCCGACCCTTACTAGCATTCTGCATTAGGAAGTTTTCTCTGTCTACTATTTTCCTCCCTTTATAGTTTCAAAATTTTACACATTTCACTTGGAAAAACATATTAGGGCATTGGGATTTGATCATAACTGTTTCTATAACTAGCTTCCTAGTTTAAGAAATTGTATCATGACATATATTATTAGTAGTACACCATATACAAATCACAATAAATCCATTGGTGGGTTCACTGTTAATGAATGAAAGTGAAAAAGAATTAATCAATACAAACTAATATCTATTTATATATATATAGGTGAGATGATTATAAGCTATATATCATTTATCGATGAACAAAGATTTAACAAAGATAACTTGTCATGAAAGCAATATTTAAAACCAAATAATATCTACAAAATCTATAATTCTCACTCAGTGAGTCGAGTATCTAATGAAGTCATGTTACTGAGCGAGATCACCAACCAAGAATTTCCAAACTTGTTACCTCTGTTTCGTTGAATTAGTCCAACCTGTGAGAAATATTTCCAATCTTCCTAACAATTCAAGTTTTCTCACACAACCTCGCTCAGCAAACACCTAATTCTCACTTAGCGAATAAGCTAATCCTTTGTTTCTTCAATTTTTGCATTTTCTTCATTCCCATTGTTTAAAAGTTAAATCTTCTCCCCAACCTTGGTCCTTAGTGATTTTTACAACCTAGTTCCTCCCAAATTACTAATATCATTTTTACAACCTTTACTAATATCAATTCGTCCATATATAAAAATGGCCGCTTGTTCCTACCAAGTATACAGAAAAAAAAAAATAATATATATATATATATATATATATATTTGTGTTATTATTTATTTGGGGGACATTTATCAGAATATTAACTTTAAACCTCATTCTTAATATTTTGGGGTTCTCCTAACTAGACTCACTTTTGAAAACCAAACACATATATAATGTAAGAGCAATGTCAATCTTACGAGTTCGCTTACGAGTTGACTTTTATAGGAGAAAGAAATGAAAAACTTTTGATCCTTAAAATATAATTGTGAGATGATGACTTTAAAGTCTTCTATTTCCTTTTCTTCCTATTCAAAACTCAACTTACAAACAAATTTGATCTTAAGGCTATGTTTGAAAGTTACGAGGGAAAGAAAAACATACCAAACAAAACCTTCCCCTTAGTTTGTTTAGGAGTGTGAAACTTAGATGAGAGAAGATTAAAGTAATGATAATGTAAGAATATTGTTTTACTCTTCATTTGAAAATCTATTTGACAAAACCTTTCCCTTAGCTTGTTTAGGAATGTGAAATTTAAATGAAAGAAGATTAAAGTAATGATAATGTAAGAATATTGTTTTACTCTTCATTTAAAAATCTATTTGACAATGAGAATGTAGTTATAAAATTTTACTAAAAAATTATATATTCTATCATGTCTATCTCTAGAAAAACTCAGATCATGAGAACTATGAAAATAAAACTTTGAAGGGTTTTAAAAAACCTCGAAAACCTCTCATTCTCTTTCCCTAATACGAAACAAGAGAGACTATTATATAATCATCTCTTCTTTTTCCTTCCAAAACAAAACTCTCAAATAGGAGGCAAAATGAGCGATGGTCTCGAGCTCTTTACAAAAGGAGACCAAAAAGATAAAATAATTAATACTTCTATCCCCAAGTTCCCTGTGGGCAATGCCAGCTGAATATGGAAAAAATGTTTATCAAAACTCAGGAATTGCAACAACACTCATCCCCTCATTTTCATGTTTAAAAGTTCAACATAATTAATAATTTTTAATAAATTAAGATCCTTATTTTATATATTTTGCCTTAGGACAAAAAATAATATCAGTATCCAAGCTTAGTGAGAGAATGGAAGGAAAAAAAATTAAGAGTTAAGTGGGGTAGCTATATAGATTAGGAATATAATGTAATAATGCACTGATTCAATGGCACTATCGCCATTATGAAGCAACCCATTAATTGTTAGTATCAAGACATTTAATGTATATCCCGCGTCTTCTTTTTTTCTTTCTTTGACATTTATGGTATATTTATTGGGTTTGATTTAATATGATATCACATATATAAGGTTTTTCTTCTTGAACTGAAATTTAATTTGCCGGCTAAGGATCTTGGAACAGATTGTTGCATTAGAGTATTTAGAATAACTATTGCAGCAAAGGAATTTGTAAAGAATGTTTTAGTATTTGTGTTTGACATATTTCTTAATGGTGCGCTGTAAGGTTGCCGGGAAAGGCTTATGCCAGGAGGCAGCATTTATGGCTTGCTGGTGCTGATGAGGTTGACAGCAAAACATTTTCAAGAGCTATTCTAGCCAAGGTGCTTAATTATTATTGACTAACTTTTTTAAACTTACTCTCTATTTTAGTCATCAATTTTAGATAAATCTAATTATTTGAATTAATAAGTTGATATAAACCATTAGATATTCAAAAAATTAATAACTATAATAAGGAATGAGTTTTAAAATCTTACTCTTGAAGTAAATGAATCCCCAGTTTTATTTATATTACTTTTTGGAAGTGTGATGATAGTTTAACATATAATATATAATGCAGTGCCAAATGCATAAAACTCATATATTCTCATATATTTTTTTCTCAAAATTTCAATTAGAGTAGTTTATCAACAAAAAAATCAAATTAAATAAGCTATTATTTTGATTTTATAAAACAGTTCATTAACATCAAATTAGTCACTTATTTTCCCATAAAAATATTCACTTGATCATAGAAAGTGACATCAATTTAATCTCCTAAATAGACCAATATAAGTTTAATTTGCCACTAATGGAAAAATAACATCAATTGAATTAGTCTCTCTCATTCTCGCAATTTGTGTACAAATGGAATTTTTTTTAACAATTGATAGTCTAAATTAACTACCAGCTATGCTTCCAAATATAGATTGATGTCACCAAACTCTTCCAAACTCCAAAACAATGGTAATTCACTTTATTTATTTATTTATTTATGAAGTGGATTAATTTACTGTTAATTCTTGAGTTGTCACCTTTCATGAAAAGTACAAAAGTTGCTTTTATGTTTGGATTTAATGGAGGTTCATACTTTATAGTACAATAATACATTATTAGGTGTAATTATTTACTAACTAATGTTCCCTCTATGATTGCAAAATTTTCCACGGCTAGAGCGCTCATATACAGGTAACAATTCTTCCACCTTGTGCAGTTCTGGCTTTCAAATATGTAATTGGGTTAAATATGCTTTTTCACCCTAATTTAGTTGATCAATTTTAATTTCGCAAACTTAATCATTTTTGTTAATTTAAATTTTATAAGATAAAGCTAACATAATGATCACATGTCTATAAGTGTATCACATTCTTTGTTTTAGACTAATCATATATTAATATATAAATAAATAAAAATCTTAAATAAAAAATAATATTTTTATATTAAATGTTAAAATCTGGTTCATTAGATACATAGAGTGAGACATTCTTATAATAAGGTGATCTTTGTCTAACTTGCTACACCTTGGCATGCAAGTTGCAACATTTATTGTCTTAAATTAATATCATACATCACATAGCTGGCATTCAAAGATTCTTAAATGAGTTTGTTGCATTTTGAATTATTGGTTTAAATTATGGTTTTTCAAATCTTTCAATCATAGAAATATTTAATCTTGTAGAAATTAAAAGTACCTCTCTATTCATCATCCACATCCAAAAAAAGCTATTCATCATCTTACTCTTTTTTTCCACTCCACAACAGAGTAACTAGTCCTTAATTATTACAACATGTTTACTCAAATGTATTTCTTGTTCTCATGGCTATGGCCTATGACTCTATGAGGATGAACATGGTTGATAAAACATGATAAAGCGCCACTATTGTCACTCATCTTTATTACCTAATAGTTTTGTTGACCTCAAACCTTTTCTATTTTGATTTTTTGGGTTTTGTAATGTGTGTCTAAAACGAATAAATTGATCATTTGCATCAATAAATATATTATGTTTGTCAGTTTTTAATATCAGCTTTCCTTTTTTGATTAAATTAAAATCTGTCATAAAATATACATTATAGAACCCCTTATTTTATTTATCAAGTTTTGAAAAACTGTCCTTGTTCAATCTTCTTATATATCCAACCTTTCTCAAACCCTAATATCATGAAATCAAAAGGAAATGGAGTATTTTAATAAAAAATATTAAATGAAATAGTAATTTGTTTAATTATATAATTTAGGGTGAAAAAGTATAACTAAAGTAGCAAGTTAGGGTTAAAAAGTGCATTTACACCCATGAAAGTTTATGATCCATTTTAGTTTAATACAAAGCAGAAAATAACCAAAATAATACATAACACATTTTGTTATGGTTTGCGCCATGCAAACTACACAGACAGTGGTGTGCATTCCTCTATCAGACGGCGTCGTTGAACTTGGTACAACGGATAAGGTAACAGTGATTCCCTCATAACTTCATATTCCATAACCTTAAACTGCATTTACTACTCTCAACTTTATATTCTTATTTATTTCTTAGGTTCAAGAAGACTTTAATTTCATTCAACACATCAATACCTTTTTCACAGACATCCACCACCACCACCACCATCCTCCGCCGCCAAAGCCCGCCCTATCAGAGCACTCAACCTCCAACCCCACTTCCTCATCCGATCACATCACCGCCGTCATGTACACCGCTGCAGATATACCAGCCACCAATGTTGCCAAAGAAGATGACATGGATGAAGATGAGGAAGAAGAGGAGGAAGAAGAAGATGAAGATAACGATGAAGATGAAACAGGAAGTAACGTTCGACAAACATTGGTACGTGAAAGTTTGGAAATGGTGATGCAGGTGGAGATGGCGGAGGAGTCACCGAATAACGGTTCGAATAACTTGGACTCGGATTTTCATTTGTTAGCGGTGACTCAGCAACCCGGGTACCCACCAAGTGTATCCGATTCGTACCCGGTTGGACCAAACCAGAGATGGGTCCCAACCCAAGATCCGATCGGAACATTTCAAGTTCAACTACCGGCTTCAGGTAAAAATCTCTCAACTGCTACTTCAATAATTACTTCTCAAAAAAAATAAAAAAGCTTGAGTCTAATTAGATTTTTTAGGAAAAATGCTCTTCTCCAATAAATAAATGGTCTCAAAATATATGGAAAATGTCACATGAAATTATAATTGTGTTTTTATATTTATGATGAGAAAACAAATTTACCCTTAAAACTATAACGAAAAATTATACTCTCTATTAATGAAGAAGAGTTTGACCCTATTTTTATACTTTGGGAGGGTAAAATAATAAATTGCATTGAAAACTAATATATAAATATTTTGATTCCTTACATTTATCAATTCTTAATAACTTTCTTTTCTTAATTCCAAAACCTATCAAAAAGTTACAAAACCCATAAGAAATATCATTTTATCTAATAACTAAAAATGATTAATATAAATTATAGAATTTTGTTAACTTCAATTCTAAATGATATTGATAAGTAAAAAATAAAGGTTAATATATATGGATGAGGATCACAAGTCAATCATATATTGATATTGATATATAGATAAAATAAAAAATTTAAAAGCAAAAGGTAAAAAATTAGAGCTTTTTGATTGACTTGGGACGTGAAATGAGATACCATTTGGAACAAATAATCCTTATCAAATATATGTAGTTGATAAAAAGGCGAATATATTTGAAAGAGATGAATAATCTACTTTATATTAGTGTTTTTTCTCTCCATCTCTTTTGAATGGTTTATTGTCGGTTCTGCCTTTTCTAGAACGAGAGAAGTATTGTAGCTAATAGAGATTAAATTATTGAATCGTATAACCCGCGGCACATGAAAGTCTCATCTTATGGAGATGGTGAGAATCTCCACAAATCTTGTCTTATGTAGCTTTAATATTGAATTTAGAAAAGGAAATCTCTATAGTATTGAACAGTAGAAGTTGATCGAGAAGGACCACGTTGTGTGACACAGAGCAGAGCCAGATAATAAGATCCATGCATTATCTTAGTCACTTGTCATGGATGTGGGTCACCCTAATAAATTCCCTTGCCTTGGCTTTCTCCTTCGGGACCACATCACCCAGAATTGAAAATAGAAAACATCTAAAGATTATAATCACATGTTTTTAATTGTGTCTCATTCTCTATCTCAAATCAATCATATATTAATACGTGTATAAAATAGGAAAAAATTAAAAACAAAAAATAATAAAGTGGAGCATTATGATTGACTTAAAACATAGAGTGAGACAGCATTTAGTACAAATAATCTCCATCCTACATCTCATCTGATTTTTTTTTTCTGCTAACCCTCTCTTAGCCACTCCTCCACCACACATTTTACACGTAAACCAACATCCATGCTCCCCATGCAACATATACATTTACATATACATTTATACTTAAATATTGAAGAAGTAGTGTGATTGATATATAGCATAGGAAGAGTTAGTGGCTAATCATTGAGGTTGGTTTAGCTTTCTAAAGAGTCCTTAATAAAAGTAAAAGAAATTGATTTTAACTATTATTATTATTTTCATCAACTTTTTTTAATTTCGGTTGAAATATCAAATCTTCAATATTATACATTTATTTTCGTGCAGTTATTTCAATAATTAGTTTTGAATCTTAGGTTTAGGTGTTCCGATTTGTATTGATATTATTACATTCTCTTCACTTATGGGATAAAGTGACATATTTACCGTCATCATGAAAAGGAATTCTAAGAACATACCCTCTAAGTCTCCAACATATCCCTTAGCTTTAAAGACTATCTTATCTATTTTCCACCTCATAACTTTTTACAAATTATCTTCTTCTAACCACTTGTACAAGTTGGTGAAAGATTAATTCTCTATCTCCATCCTCAACCCCACTCCCGATCTCAAATGAATTCTTCATCCATTTCTTCTTTCTTTTCTCTTTTGCTTCTTCTTATTTTTTCCACCTTTATATTAATCTGCTATTTATCTTTTTCCGTAAGGAAGATGTTTTAGATATTTGATGCTTTTCCACTTCAAAAAAAAATATCTTTTCTGTGAAGTGTTTCAATGTTAGGGTTGAAAATTTGGATGAAGATCACGTGTCATAAATGATGTCTCACTCCATGTCCCAAGTCAATAAGAATGCTTCATTTTATTACTTTTTGCTTTAGAGTTTTCTATTTTATCCACGTCTTAATATATGATTGACTTGGAACAGAGAATGAGACACTATTAGGAACAAGTAATCCTGAAAATTTAGGAACCAGAAAAAGAGAAGAGAAAGTGAGTGTGAACATCAGATTTGCATAGAAAAGAGGATAGAGGAAAGAGGAAAGAGAAAAGAGAAAAAGAGAGAAGATAGGGAAAAAAAAAATTATGGAACCGAACTGAATCATTCATTAGCAGTTCAGTTCGGTTCATAATTAAAATTTGTCGTGAATTAAGGTGAAACTGAATCATATGTTTGTGTTGGGTTTGGTTATGCACCAAAAATTCACATTCTAACCTATCTTTTACCTCCTAGTTACCATTATTTCAAAATGTGACTCCAAAATGCATTAAATGATCAATCTCAATGTTTGAATACTCACCGTGACATTTAGCTAAAGCTTCTCTCATGTTATCATACTGTACATCTATTTCTCTCAAGCTTATATCTTAAATGTCACTCATACTCATATCGGTATGTAGTATCTATTATGAATGTTTTAGAGCTACAAAAAATGTACATAATAGTGTGAAACAAAAATACATAATAATTGGTTTAATTGTTTTTGTGCTTGAATTTTTATTTCAGTAATTCCACTTTCTCCTCTAGAAGACATGGCACAAGAAGACACTCACTACTCTCAAACAGTATCCAGCATCATCCAAAATCAGTATACTCGTTGGGCTGAATCACCCTCCATTGGTTACTCCACCGTGCAATCAGCTTTCACCAAGTGGAACATCTGTTCGAACCACCACCTCCCCACGGCGGTAATGAACGGCATCTCTCAGCGGCTTCTCAAGTACATTCTCTTCACTGTCCCATGCTTACACGCTAAGAACCACGTAGAGAAATATTCCCCTCAAACCCTAGACGCCGCTACAGCTTCTGCAGGTGACTCTGTGGCACTTCTACGCAGCAAAGGGACACCGCAAGACGAGCTGAGCGCCAACCATGTGCTGGCGGAACGCCGCCGCCGAGAGAAGTTGAACGAGAGGTTCATCATTCTAAGGTCACTAGTGCCATTTGTGACCAAAATGGATAAGGCTTCTATACTAGGTAATTAATTTCGCACTTCTCACTCTCTCATAAATAAAAAAGCTCTTATTTCTTATAATGTGTTTGATATTATATACATTTATCTCTCACTTTTTTACCATGCATACATTTTCTTTAAATACATGAAAAAGTCCAATGACACTGTATGTTACCAATTTTGCAAGGGAAATCATTTTTGCCATGCATACATTTTCCCATGTATTTTAGTGAACTATGTATAAAAAAAAGGTAAGTGGTAGATATAAATATACATGTCAAATAGCTGAGAAAATAATGAAATTGATTTCTTTTAATGTTAAAATGTTTTCCATATTAGGTGACACCATTGAATATGTGAAACAGCTTCTCCGGAAGATCCAAGATCTAGAAGCGCGTAACCGACAAATATTGGAGACAGAACAACAACGTTGGAAAAACACGGAGGTTATAGAGGTGCAAAGAACGAGTACTAGCAGCTCCACGAAGGAACAACAGAGAAGTGGGGTGACAGTAATGGTGGGGCCAGAGAAGAGAAAGTTGAGGATCATAGAGAAGGAGGTTGAGGAAGCTTTAACGTCAGTGCAAGTTTCAATCATAGAGAGTGATGCACTTTTGGAATTGGAGTGTCCTCATAGAGAAGGATTGCTTCTTGATGTTATGCAGATTCTGAGGGAGTTGAGAATAGAAGTGATAGGAGTGCAATCATGTTTGAATAATGGTGTTTTTGTTGCAGAGTTAAGGGCTAAGGTGAAGGAAAATATGAACGGGAAGAAGATTAGTATTGTTGAAGTGAAGAGAGCACTTGACCAAATTATACCACACACTACTCACTAGTAGTCACTATATATGTTCATGTTTGATTTTCTACTCTCGTATGCTGTGTTTATATAATTCTCTCAACCCTAATCTAACGTGTAGTAATAAACACAACATATGGGTAGAAAGGGTGTGTTTGAACCAAGAAAGGTAACAAGGTTTGATAAATCATCAAGAATGAAGAAATTTACAATGAATCTGCATTTAGAGTTTTACTAAACGTGTGGAAATACTGCTTAATAGTGCAGAGAGTAACTTCGTTAACACTCCAACTCTTTTATATCCTCCAAGAGAAATATCTTGTCCCATATCTTGTTCATATGTCCCAAATCAATGAAAACATGTTATATCGATTGAAAATTTTAAACATTGATACATTGATTATTATTGTTGTTTTTGCTTCATTATCATTGATCTAAAACAACATATGAGACATGCTTTATGATAACGGATCTCTCTTCTTATATGTACATCTCCATCGGATGGGGATCACCTGTCCCATTTGGTGTCCCCATCCAATCAGAGAATTTTATTTGATTAAAAATAAAATTTAAATAACATAAATTAATACTTTTACGCTATTCTATAATCTTTCATTGGCTTGGTACATGGGGACAGGAATTTTTGGGGACAGAGGATCCCCATCCCATCTCCATCTAGCAATTTTTTTTCGTACTACCAAAGGTATCTCTCACCCTTTTTGGGTAAGGAACTAATCTCTTTCGCAGTTCGTGGTTGCCCCTCCCAACAAGTATCACTCTCAGAAATGAAAATCTTAACCTTTTAGTTATCATGAAAATTTAATGAGCCTTACACTACTACATTAACAATTCACCTTTAGTACTATCATTAGTCTTACTAAACATTTGAAATTCTGCTAAAATATTTTGGTAGATGAAATTATGTGGAGAATAACTCTTGCACTTAGAATAAAAAGGGGCTAAATTAAGTGTTTCAAAAAATAATGAGAAATACAATTTATCTTTTTAATTATAATAAAATTATTTTTTTGTCACTAAAAACAAATGAATGAACAATTATTTATCTCTCCATTATTGATTAATTTATGATTATCTTCATTAATAGAGAGACAAATGCTTCAGAAAAAAATAGAGAAGGGTCAAAATATTAAGGTCATTATATTTTAATAGTAACGACTCAAAAATATAAAGTTTAACCCAACAAAAGTTATGGACTTAACCGAGAGTCAGTATGGGTGATGTCCTTAAATCATAGGCCTTAGCTACGAGGTCATATATGATGGCCCAATCTATGTGTGGAAATGATATTTAGACACAAAAAATTGCGTCATCTGATATGATATATACTTATGTGTTCCAATTCTTTTGTGTTCGAATTTCATGAAAATATTCACTTATGTGTTCGAATTACTTTTTTTTACCAATATGGTGGCTTCAATTGCAATTAGTTTACAGCTAGTACATAAAATATTATATTAGATTTATTGTTTCTGAGTGTTGGTTTGAGGATAGGGATTGAAGTATTTGACGTTTTAGTGATTTTAGTTTTATGATTCATTATTAGTTTTATAATACGCACTTAACAAAAATCTATTTCATTTTCCTTAGTTTTGGTCCATCAAGTCATGACAAATATAGATGTAAAGTAGTTTTATTGTTCCTATTTAATTTGCAAATGATATATAAGAAATCACTTTCTTTTGCATCATTTGTGGAGCTCACGAGTGAAGCTTTTGAGTTTGTGAACAGTCTAGGGAAGAGTTTATCTCATTATGCTTTTCCAAATTATCAAATAGTTTTTCAAAACATAAAACATGTCTCACTACATTATATTATAGTCTTTGTGGAATGAGGATTTGTAAACATGTTTCAACAGTTCAATTTTATTTTTGCCCTATATTATAATTTTAGATATGCATTATCCGGCAAGTTATATTTTGTAGTATATTTTTAAGGTCAAAATTGTAACTTCAATGAAAATTAAAGGTCGTAAATGTTATTATTTTTTGATTTTTTAGTGCATTTTTTCATAACTTCTCTCTATTAATGGAGAGGAGTCTAACTCCTCCAATAATAGATAGGAGCCCGACTAGTATATGGAGTTAGACTCCTCTCCATTAATGGAGAGGTAAGTAGTAGGAAAATACATTAAAAACTCAAAAGACAATAACATTTATAACCTTTACTTTTTATTGGAATTACAATTTTGACCTTCAAAATATAACTTGTCTCTCCATTAATAGAGAGGAGTGTTAATCTAGTATATGTGATGTGCTTCTGTCAGTTCAGCTTCAATGTTTTTCCTCTCAAGGAATAAAACAGAAAGTTGTACATAAAGAAATAAGACAAGAAAAAAAATAAAAGACTAGAGATTTCCAATATAACTAATGACAATAATAACTAACAATACAAGACTAAAGATTTCCAATATGGGAAACAACTTATGAGCCATGATCTGTAATAAGAACAACGTATGAAATAAGATATGTAACAACGGTGTCTCTGTTGCTCAGAGACAGAGAGAAAGAGAGGCAAGCTCAAAGTAGCCATCACCAAAAATGTCTCTGTTGCCACTTTCCTTGCACCTACTTGGTCTGCCAAACTTTGTTATTTCAATCTCATCCTCTTCATTCTCAATGTATTCTTCATCACATGCTTCTTCTTCAGCATCATAATCAACTTCATCATCAAAACTACCAAAGAGTCTAAGGCTAAGCTTGCCATTACTACGTTCAGCTTCAAAATAATGTTGAGGAGAAGATGAAGTTACAGCTTCTAAGATTAGTCTACCATATTCGCGGCGAGGCCGAACTTGTACCCCTCCAAAATCAACTAGTGAAGTTAGTGGAGGTGGAATGTTTTTGCTACCTTTATTATGATTCAATCTTTTAGACACAGAATTAGAATTTATGTTAACTATTACTTCTAAAGGTGCATTAGTATCTTCAATGAAACATGAGCTAAATTGTGATGAAAACAAAGATATGCTATTACTACCAGTTTCACACCCAAGATTCTCAGTGCACATTTCCAAGCTCTTTGAACTCAGCATTGATGGGGAACGCTTAATAGTGGGGTGAACATACACATTCTCACCTTCAGTATCTTTAGTTTTGTTACAAATGTTGGATAAAGATTGAATAAAACTCCATGAATTTGACCCTTGATAGATACTTGGAGAAGAAGACATTGGCCTTATTATCAACAATGAAAACGTCAAAAGACAGAGGAAAACAGAGTAAGGATGAAAAGAGAAGTCTTAGTTTAAAGTTGAGAAAAAACTGAAGGAGAAGAGAGGAATGGATATGTAAGAGGAGTGAAAAGGGTGAGGGTGTATATATAGAGGAGGAGCAATGTAAAGTTCCATTTGTTAATTTCGTTGTGAATTATAAATCAACATATTGTCCCAAATCATGTCCCAAATTTTGTTCTCCAAGAATGAAAACGTGTCATCTTAAATGAAATATTGAACATTTATTTTTTTCCCAATTTTTCCTTTACTGTTATTGGTATGGAAAATGATTTTTTTTTGTTTCTCATTGGTATCCTTGTGTGGAGGCATTCACATGTATGTAGGCCTAACTCTCTCAAAAAAATACTTTTTTCATTTATAAGACTCGAACCAAAACCTTACTTAAGAGAAATCAATAGCACTTGAACCAACACTTGTTGATTCAGAACATGATTTGGAGTTAATTGAAGATTAGTTACTTAATGATAGGGATACATGGTACAATAGATATAGCAGCTTTTGATTAACGCATTGTATGTTTATTGACCCTATGATATTTAAGAGAAGGCATATAACTCTCCTCCATTGAATATAAGATAATACTAGTATATTACTAGTACTTAAAGTCAACTAACCTAGCTAGCTAACAAAAGGAACCAATGGAATGAATAATTTACAATTAGCCAAACATGTACGAGATATGTATATACATAACCTTGTCAATTTATTTACAATTAACTGCAAAATCACCTTCCTTTGAGGTGGTTAAGTAACACCAGTTAATAATCAAATTAGAGAAACAATGCAAAACATTGTACACAATCATTTTCCCTAGTCCAACCTTAATTAGCATATATTAATTGATTGTGGGGTCCCTCTTTACATTGTATCAATTATAATTTCCCTAGCTAAGTTTTGAGACATATACAAATGCTGTCTATATAATAACCTTATTCCTATAAAAGAGCTTATGTTTATAAATGCTGAAACCGGGTCAGGTAAGAAGAGAGAGGGTTAGGAATCACTTGCTTGTTTTGGTAAACCACACTCACACTGTCTTCATAGATAGTTATGCTATAAATATTAAGCATTTAGCGTAAGAAAAACGGAAGCACAACTTCTGTCTCATGTCATAAGCTGTGATTGGTCATAAAAATACTTAATACTTAAATTTTAACTCAAATATTTTTTTAAATCAATTATAAGTTCATGCCACATGGAGTGACACTCTCTATGGAACAGTAGGTGTGCACCAAAAAAAAAAGGGAATGAAGATGAGGGGAGGGTGAGGGAAAGGAATATAGGAAGGAAAATAAAATAGGGGACAAGAACAAATGCATCTTGAACATTTTCTCCCAAAATGTCAATGGCATCACCATGGAAGATGCTTGCATAATACTCCCTTTGCGGTTGATCTGAATTGGCTAAGGGAAAAACTTTATGAAATGCATAAATTTTATTTAAAGTATAATGTGAACCCTAAAGCTACCTAGGTTGATCTCATCATATTCTAACCTAATGCATTGTTTATTAACCAGACATCTATGTTTTAATATTGGCTTTTGAGTTTAATATTTGTAAAATTTCGTGTATTATAATATTTTTATTATAATTCATATTTTCATTGCCTAATGCATTTAATTACTCAAAATTAAACAACTATTTGTCTAAGGTTTGATCATGGTAATGATGACACCTTTTTATACCATTGCCTCCTGCAATGAAATAAAAATAAATGTTCCTTAGACTTTATATGGAACATGCCACCTCTCATAGGAATATATAGCCATATTAGAGTATAATCATGTAAAAGTGGTACATATATTTGTTTTGATTTTCTTTAAGCAATAGTCTTGATATGTGTGAATGAATTTTCCTAACTTAAACTTAAATGCTCGTGGAACTAAGTGACCACTCATGGTTAAGTACATATACATAAATGTACAAATGAATATATATTTTTGGTTTCAACTAATATCCTTGTACTAGAGACAATTATGTTCGAGTTAGGAACATTCACAGGTGAGCTAACTCTCTCAGCGGGTAGTTTTTTCATCCATAAAGACTCGAACTTGAGACTTTACTTAAGAAGAATCAAACATGTACCACTTGAATCAACACATTTAGTGTACACAAATGAATATGAATAAAGGACTAGTGCCTTACTATGATTAAGGATTTCAAGAAAATAGTGGTTGCCATACAATCAATTGAAAATTGGGCATTTAAAAAAACAAGAAAGAAGGTGCATCTGATGCTTTATAAACTATGAAGATATTGTTTTTTTTAAGGTTGACTTCAATATATCTTAGTCTAGCCCAGGATGTTTATTTACGCCACACAATAGCATGCAAAGCCACAAGTCAACATAACACAAAAAGTAGAATCATTTCTAAGTTAAATGTCAACAAACTTGATCTCTATCTATTTGCCAATCCAAGTAATGTGATGGTAAATTCTCCATTTAATCCAGTTAGTAACTAATTGAAATAAGTGCTGAAAGAACATTTAATTACATACAAAAAAAGGGGCATAAAAATACAATATACATTTATATACAACTTGTTTGCTACACATAAAGGATGGAAGGATATATAAGTGTGAAGTCTCACATTAAATATGAGGGAACTCTGATGCTCTGTAACATGTCTATGAATGTCTAAACGAGTCTACATAAAAATCAGTTGATGTTGAAATCACAACTAATTGCATTTGGAGTAAATGTTAAGTGGAAATTATCAAGCTGGATATAACAATAGGAAGACCTGAAAATGAAAAGAGAAATATGTTAGCAATGCCAGAACAAAAATGGGTTACCACTTTACACGCATATATATTAGGAGGCATATCTAGTGAGATGAATGTTATTACAATTTACAAGGTTGGATGAATAAATTTTAATCATATAACTATGCCTAGACAAATTTCATTTACTTTATATGGGAAAATTATAATCCTATATATGGGAAAATTATAATTAGATACATGTTAATGTATGTATGTTGTTTTTTCTTTACTTTTACATAGCACTTTCATCTTCATTAATGAAAATGAGTCTAACTCAGGGTGAGAAAATAGGATGGGGATCACATGTCATCATTCATGTGTCACTTGGTGTCCCGAGCCAATGAGAAAGTTTTATCCATTTAAAAACAAAAAATATAAAAATAAAAATTAATATTTTAATATTATTTTATAAAGTTTCATTGATTCGAGACATGAGAACAGAAAAATCATGAGACATGTGATCTTTGCGGGAGGAATCCTTGTACAAGACAAAAAAACCAATCATCCATATCAGAAATGAGGAAAGGTAGGTAGTTGATTAGCTTTATCTATAACTGCTGTGGTTCTCATATTCTCACAGTGAAAGCAGAAACATTAACAACCAACAATGGCCACAATAACATCCTCATCTTCTTTACTCCTATCTTCATCTTCTTTCAAACTCCTTCCACTTTCACATTCTTCTATTTCACGCCTTTCTTTCTCTTCTTCATTTCATTCATCTTCCTCTCTATCCATTCTACCACAGTCTTCTTTAAGTTCTAGACGTTTTGGTACTCATGTTGGCTTCACCATCAATGCCAGTGCTGCAGAGAAGAAGAAAGTGCTCATTGTCAATACCAATACTGGTGGACATGCCATCATTGGGTTCTACTTTGCAAAAGAGCTTCTTGGTGCTGGCCATGCTGTCACTATACTTACTGTTGGTGAAGAAGGCTCAGATAAGATGAAAAAACCTCCTTTTTCAAGTTTCTCAGTTAGTGATCTTAATCTATCTCACTCTTAATATCATTCATATGGTTTTTACAACCACAGCAATGCAAGCATAAGCATAAGCATGTCTTTGTTTATTTTAGAAAGAAATTGTTTTTATCTAGAGTGAGTTAGTATACTTATCCTTAAATCCTTTATGGAATTGAGATTGCTACATATTTTATCAGATCAATGATGGATAAGCTCTTATTGTTTACTTATGAGATAAATTTACTTTATAAGTATCTTATCTGTTTAGCTACTTAAATTGAATAGTACTGTGAGTTCCTATCATTACAAGATTTGGTGTGGGACTTGAAATTTTTTCAGGAAATTGTGAGTGCCGGAGGCCGCACGGTATGGGGAAATCCAGCGGAAGTAGCGAGTATTGTTGGAGGACAAGCTTTTGATGTGGTTTTGGACAACAATGGCAAGGATCTTGAGGCTGTGAGGTTTGTTGTATATATTATTCTATCCTTGTGCTCAATTTTTGATTTGATTGCCTTTCTTGCTAACTAACATAGACAAATGAGCATTGTGGCATGCAACACATGCATGTTGTTTTAGTTTTATGCTACTATAAGCAATTGTTAGAATTCCTCTAGGAAAAAACAGAAGAAACATGTCAAATATCTAATACAGAGATCATAACTTGTAGGCCTGTGATAGATTGGGCTAAGAGTTCTGGTGCAAAGCAATTCTTGTTCATCAGTAGTGCTGGAATCTACAAACTAACAGATGAACTTCCACATGTTGAAGGGGTATATTGAATATCAGTTATCTCCATATAGCATTTGTAAAACCATTATGTCTATTGTAATTAATATGCTAAAGTGAAAATCTGCTATGAACCAGGATGCTGTTAAAGCAGATGCTGGTCATGTTGGAGTTGAGAAATATATTGCAGAAACTTTTGACAGTTGGGCAGTTTTTCGGCCACAGTACATGATTGGCTCTGGCAACAACAAAGACAGTGAGGAGTGGTTTTTTGATAGTAAGTGCAGATTTCTCAGCATAATATATGAAACTCTGTTGCATGATCTACACTTTCTTGAACATCCTATACTTATGTGTGTTGTACTTTGTAGGGATTGTTCGGGACAGACCTGTACCAATTCCTGGCTCAGGATTGCAACTCACTAACATATCTCATGCTAGGGACTTATCTTCCCTGCTTACTCTAGCTGTTGAGAAACCAGAAGCTGCAAGTCAAAGCATTTTCAACAGTGTGAGTGATCGCGCAGTGACCCTAAATGGAATAGCCAAACTATGTGCTCAAGCTGCAGGGCGCCCAGTTAATATTGTTAATTATGATCCAAAAGCTGTTGGAGTAGATGCAAAGAAAGCTTTCCCTTTCCGCACCCAGGTATTTGCATATCTTCTATACTATACTCTAAAACCTGATGTTATGATGAACGGAAATGGGTATCAAACAATGTCTTTTTTAACAAAAATCGTTGAACTGATTCGCAGGAAAGGGTTGTAATGCGACCTTGTTAATCAGTTTAATGATTTTCTTTTAAAGTAAAGAAGTTCAAGTTTCAATAATATAATCCTCTTAATCATTTCATCCTAACAATTTATTATATTATGCAGCACTTCTATGCAGAACCTAGAGCAGCCAAGACTAAATTGGGATGGAGTGCTACTACGAACCTCCCTGAAGACCTAAAAGAAAGGTTTGAGGATTACATAAAGATTGGAAGAGATAAGAAGCCCATAAATTTCGAGTTGGATGATAAGATATTAGAGGCCTTGAAAGTTCCAGTGCCAGTGTGATCCATAATATCAGAAATGTATGAATATTGATCAACATTGAGAGATTTCTTATAAATCAATTTAAATGAAGTGTATTAAAGAAAGTTACCACTCTGCCATTATTGTAAAACAAACTTAGTTCCAATTTAACAAAATCACACCATTATCAGGTAGCTATATTTAATTTATTTATGCCCATATAGCTATCAGATAACAGTCCTAAAGTATCTCAAGCAATCGACATATGGAACAATTGTAATAATATAAAAACGCAAGAACAGAATAGCATGAAAATAGACCACAAACATTTCTTAATGAAGCTAATACTATTTTCTTATCTTACCAGATATATTAATTAAGAGCATATAAACTGGTAAGCTTTAAAAATGCCAAGTTATGGAATACAAACATCTAAAATACAACACATTATAGCTAGCTATATTTGTCTGCAACAAACAAGTCCGTTGAAATTTTTAATTGGCCTACAAATTAATCTGAACTAAAAGTTGCATGCCTGAGAACTTTGAATCATCCTAAATCTCAAGACCTTTCAATTTGGATTCCAGTTCACCATCACCATCGTCTTCTTCAGCCTCGTCATCATAGTCTTCTCCTTCAGGATCATTGTCCTCCAAAGTACCAAGCGTATCAGGTGAATTTTTAAATATGTTCTTCAACTCATCAATCCCTTCATACGATATGAAGTTAGAATTAAGGTTTAGCAACTTAAATCCAGGTTTTTTCACAACAGCTTCAGCCACAAGCCTAGCTCCTGACCATGTGATCGAATTTGTGCTCAAATCAAGTTCATTTAATTGGCCATGGCTTCCTAGTGCCTTACTGATCAAAATTGCACCTTCATCCTTTAGTTCATTCTCAGACAAATTTAACTTGGTGAGGAACTGTTTTGAGGATGTACAGGCAACCAAAGAAGGAACGGCTTCTGCAGTAATGTCATTTCCAGCCATATCCAATATTTCCAAAGACGGTGCAGATTCCTTGAGTGCATTAGCAAGGGCTTCTGCACCATCATCCTCCAAATTCAAATAACTGAGGTATATCTCTGTGAGATCAACAAATGCAGGTATAACTTTACTAAGAGCAACTCCAGCTTCCACACCAAACATGTTGTCACGTAAGTCAAGCGTCTTCAAATGAATACAAGCCCCAAGTGCTTCAGCCAGGGCAACTCCACCATCAGAGCCTACCCTGGTAGATGAACACTGGAAATGTTCCAAAGCTAGGGAACGTTTCACAATTTCAGAAATAGAAATTGCTCCTTCATCTCCAGTCATGTTGTTATGGAAACGAAGAACCCTAAGCTTTTCAGTGGAAGGAATCAATTCAGAAACTGCTTTGGCAGCTTCCTCTGATATACCGTCATTCATCAAATAAAGCTCCTCCAAGTTATTTTGCGATTGTAGGAGCAACCGAAATGCTCTGACCCCCTTTTCACCCAAGGCATTATTTGACAGGTTCAGAAACCTTAAATCACAACCTTCAAGCGCAGAAGAAAATATAGTTATCACTTCGAGGGCTTCTGCTTCAGGTCTTCCAGCAATAAAATCTGATAGATCTACTTCTTTCAGTTGATCCTTAATTGATATTAGGATAGGTTCAGCAACATGAGCAGCATCCAAGCCAAAACTTCTGTTGCTGAAACATATCTTGGTATAAGTGTTTGGTCCCCTCAACGGTTTCAAAAGTTCTGCAGCTTCCTCCCCATCAATAAAGGCTCTGGGACCTCCAGATATGTCAAAAAAAGTTGTACCGGTTGCACTAGCCTTTTCAGATATCAACTCCCCATCCTCCTTTACTTTTGGACCTCTTTTCAAAACCTCCAACATGAGCTTACTTGATTCCTTGGCATAAACTTGCACTGCAGAACTCCCATCACCATCAGACTCCTTCTCGAAGTGTTGGTTTGCGGAAGCAAAAGCTATATCCTCAATTTGCTTTGCATCCTCCTCAGCCTCTTCTTTGCTCAGCAGTCCATACTTTCTAGAGAAAATGGATGGATTTGTAAGGTTCTTGGTCATTCGTTCTACAAGCATTAGCCTAGTACTCTGGCTAGGAGGCCATAATTTGATTGAAAGTGGACGATGTTGGTATGTCTGTGCTGTAGAATCCATACTAAGACAACCTGGAAACAAGTGTATCAACAGCATTTACATGCATCCGGCATTCACCATTAACAAAAGACAATAAGAAACAAAATTGCTTATCGATGCCTCCATCCATTCCACTACCCAAAAAAGAAAGTTGCTCAAGAAAAACAACAAATAGATTGTATATCATTATATCTACAAGGGAAACAGCATTCAGGATTGAGACACTGGTAAACAATAAAGGCAGAACACTTCAGTCATTGACAAAGTAATAATGTAATAATAAGATATATGATTCTGTAATACTTTCGTAATCATCAATAAACTTTTTAAGATAAGCTACGGCCTAGGAAAATAGGAAAATATTAGATCAATTGTTGCAAAAAGAATACTGATATTAATCAGAACACAATAACAACACCCATGCCTTTATGTCATTAGGTAAGTCGGCTACATGGATCAAATGACACCATAAATCATAATGTCCTATCACAAATTGTGTTTATCGAGCAATCAGAACACAGTTTGTAGAAAATCTATAATTACTAATCTGTACATGTGAGGGTCTGCTACTTCACTACTATGTTTGTACATCTACTCTCCTCATACCCCACCGGTACGAGTCATGTGCACTGAGTCTCCTTTTAACTAATTTGTACTAAATGTCAATGACGAAGTACTAAACCAAAGTCAAAGAACATAACATTCATGCATATTAAGATGTAGTTACAACAATAGGGCGTTGATGAGCACAACAAATTTTGCTTGAAAACAATAAAAATCTTTAATTTGTATTAATTAATTAAAATAACCACATCATATAATCCAAAAATACACAATTAAAAATTCTAACTACACCAGATAAAACATACTATTAGACAAACCATGTGCTACTTAGATGCAAGAAGATGCAAATAGATCCGTTAATTCATACATCAAGGAATGAAACTATAAAGACCCAATTGCGGAAAAAGAAATATCAGAATGTTCCATGAGTTTTCATATAATGGGAAAAAACCAATGAATCAAAACATTGTTTCATTTTATAACCCCACCCTCGTAAAATGGGGAAAAACGAAAAAGAAGACTAACAGTATAAAAAGGTTATGCAGAAAAGAAAGAGAAACGAGATAGTGGATTAGGTACCTGAGTAAGAATGCGAGATTATGAAGAGAGATAGCGAAAAACCCTAGATAGAGAGTGAAGCGGCGCCGTTTAATGATGATAGAGAATGAAAATAGGGTATAAAGATTTGGATTTTTTTCTCTTTGGAAAATTTGAATCTTTCACGGCAAGTTCACGATTTGTTAGAGGCCTTTTATGGTTGATTCGGACCAAAAAATAATATCAAATTATTGTGTGGATCGAAATTTCAAATTTAAAAAAAATGTAAGCGTGCGTGTTGAAAGCGGGAGGGAAATGATGAGAATCATATTAATCAAATTTTTTGGTTTCCAGCTTATCCCACTCACGACAATCATGTATGAGTAGTCGGGAATATTCATAGTTATGTGGGGTTAATTCTTTCAGATATTTTTCTATCTTCAAACTTAAACCTAAAATCTTACTTAATAAGAATCAATTAAATATGTATCACTTGAACTAACTAACACGTGTTCGTGATTAATCGAATTAATTTCATTCAAAAAAATCAATTCATTTTTCCACTTTTAAAATACCACCAACATTGAAAGGTTGAAAACCGAAGCTGAGTTCTCCGCTTCCTATTTCTTACGTTGGATGACAATTCTACCCTCGCATCCCATTATATTTGCGCTTTGATGTTGGTATCAATCGGGCCCAGATTCTTTTTCTTGGATCTATGGACCTGGCTGAATTTCCTTTCGGTTAAGGAATTTTTTATTAAAACAAATATGTATATACCGATAATGTAATTTTCTTTTACATTTTTATTGCATTAATTATCATTTATTTTTAATTATTATTAACTTTTCAAAACAACCAAAAATCAAATAAGGTTAATGATGCATTGACTATATATAATTCTTTGTATTTTTAGTGCATAGATATTGTAGTGATTTTTTTGTATCTCACCTTAGTTTTGTAGGATATAAAAATGTCAGTTTGGCTAATACTTTGGGATATAATAAAATATGAGTTTGGATTATATGGTGAATATGAAATTATTGACTTTTCACTTTATGAATTTGAGCTATATATCATGTTCTTCAATGAAAATGAAGAAGAAATGTGACAAATGTTTTAGCATTTAGGCAAAAAAAAAAGTTTATTTGTTGTGTTGTTAAATTAATGTGAATGCATAGGTTTTAATCTGATGTCTCTAGACATTTTGCTTTAAACTCATTATCATACAAGTATAAAAAAGTTGACTCTTAATTTATATATTTTATTCATACTCATATTTATTTTTTGCTGTGACCCATATTTTTTATATTATGATCCATCACATTTATGATTTATTTGTGGTCAGGAAGAGAATAAAATAATATTATTACTTTTTTGACTAATTATTCACAATAAAACATAAGAAAAAGAACACATACATCAGTATATTAAATGAGAGAAAAGATAAGAGGCTGCTCAAAACCATGCCACCTATATTATTTAAATTTTGATATTATTTAAGTTTATTTATTCAACAATGACAAGTTTCATTAAAGAAAAGAAAAAGAAAATTAATAAATATGAGCATTTACTTTTCTCTTATTTGGAAGATGTCAATTTAGATGTGTTTACTCGAACAAATATCTTTTGTCTATGTTTATGTCTCTATTAATATCTTAGACTAATTAAAATATATCATTCAATTAAATAGAAATTAAAAATCATAAAAATAGATTTATATTATTTGGTATAATTAAATTGAATAAATATAGAATGAGACAAATTTTGGGTGTACTTACTCAACACAACAATTTATTTTCATGCCATACACCCACAAGCTAAGGTAACCAACTCAGTCAATATTTTCAATTTTTCATATTCTAATTAATGTTTTTTAATATCTACTACTAATTCAATTTATTCCCATGTAATTAAAAGGGTAGAGTTAAAATAACTACCCAGCTGATGTAAAGTCTCTACACCCTCATTACATATTTAATTATTTACGCGTATTACATTTATTTAAAAGTCAAATAAATTACAAAACTCTAATAATCTCATTATGTAGACTATTTTCACTCATACCCTTGAGTGATACATTAGTATGTTTCTCTCCTTTGCTAGACTTGCTTATATGAGACTTTATTTAGTTGATATTTGTTGTCCCAAAACAATGTATTATTGTATTTGTCGTTGTTTGTAATTGATTAAAAATAATTAATTATTAAAATTTTAATTTAAATATATTTTTAACCAATCATAATTACTAGCACATTGAGTGGCACATATTATGTGATAGCAGATGTGCTCCCCACTTTAGTCAGGTACATTAAGTGGAAGATAAGAGAGAAGATAATGGGCAAGGAAATGGTTCACCTAAGAAGATAATGTAGCTCAGTTTCATCTTCAATTACAGCCTTAAAAACAATTCATTTCCAAGTTTAGTTTCAATCACAATTTCAAAACATTTATGGATCCAGATAGTTTTAGTTCCAAAAACTATAACAGAAATTGTAACTTTAACTATGTACTTGCAAGTTGCAAATGAAACTGTATTTAAATACAACTAAACACGTGTTTAGAATTGTAAATAAACTAAAACGGTTTTTTGAAACTATTTAATTTTAAAAAAAATCAAACTTTTATTTAATTTAGTTTATTCATTAAACCTATATTTGATTTTGCCCACATTGTGTATATATATATAAGATATATATTTTTTGTACTACCAATAGTATTTCCTTATATTTTGGGAAATAGATTAATCATTTTTAAGGTTTGTGACTGTCCATCTTAAAAAATATTATTTTTATAATCAAATTTTTGACATTTTAGTCACTATAGAGATCAAGCGATACATTACACCAATAAACCAAAATATATATATATATATATATATATATATATATGTTATGCTACTATATTACCTAATTTGTAAAGTGCCATCCGCCAGTAAAAATTAAGTGGATAATTTAGTCAAATACCTATGTGTTTCAAAATATTTACGGAAGTAGTATAGTTTTTAGGGAACTCATGAATGATATATACGAGTTTGGAGAAGTCGTGGACCAGAAATACAACTTCTCTGACATATTCTCTCTCCTCTTTTTTTTAGAAGTCGTATACCCTAAACACAATTTTCATTGTATATTAAAAGTATTGTCTAACATAGTGGTTCTTGGTTTACATGGTAACTTAGAAGTCCTAACCATAGACTTATAGGTTATCATGTAAATCAAGAAATATTGAGCTAAAGAGTATTTTTATTACTAATATATAATGAAAATCATCTTTAATGTATACGACTTCTAAAAAAATGAAAGTCGTGGATGAGAAACACGATTTCCATGAAGGATAGAGATTGTATCAAGGAAGTCGCATTCTTGGTCCACGACTTCCCCAAACTCATGGATCTCATCCACGAGTTTTTCAAAAATTACACTACATCCATAAATATTTTAAAATATATACCAAATATTTAATAGTATATTTGACTATACTATAATATGCACGTACTTTTCCGCCATCCGGCTGCATTAACGATATGAGTTAAGGAAAACCAAAGAAGACAATGGATGAAAATCTATTCCCCTTAGTTTTTCAAACCAATCAAAATGTATTATTTAATTAGGAAAAAATTATAAAAAATAAATTAATATTTTATATTATTTTGTAGAATGATATTGGATAGAAACATGAAAATAATAACTTTTTAGGACAGAGAATCCAAGTGGAAAGACAATGACATATGAGACTATTACATCGTATTAAATGCTTGTGGCATAAGCCATGGACCAATGAGTGAATTTGTGATGCCGACAGTGGGAGAGTACTATACTGTAATCACCAAACTCAACCACCATATCATGTCCATTATAATTCAGAGGTCTTATATACTTATTATGTAATTTATTTCCAACAACAAGATATAATAACTAACACTTTCCCTTACAAAGAATTGATAACACAAAGATATAATAAATAACCCTTCATTAATGTAAATTAGACTTGAAGCCTTATTAGATTAATAGTGACACTGACAAGTTGGTAGTATAGGTAGTAGTCATTAGGATCTGTAGTTTTGGTTTAAATTGTGAAATCAGTGGCACCGAACCAAAACAAACCACAAAGCATGGTTTAGTTTAGTTTGATTTCTTAGGAATTGTTTAATTTTAGTTTGGTTCATGATTTTGAAAATTATATGAATTGTTCAAACGAGACTGGTATTGAAAAAATAGATACTAGAGAATAATGTTATTGTTCGAATTCTTCGGTCAATTTTTAGCTTAAATTACTAATTTTGTGTGATTTTACCATTTATGTTATTAAATTGTTATATATATATATGTGTTAATCTTATATATGTTATAAATTGTTATGTATGTTACTACTTAATATATATCACTTTTTCAGTTGTTTGATTATTTGGAAAATATCTTTTAACTAGTCTGTCTATTCATAGTATTGGGTTTGAAAGTAGGATATATATAAATTGTTTTATATATTTTTGGTGGTATTGAGTTTGAAATTAGTATATATAGTAAATTGTTATATACGTTAGTAATTATGTATTTTAGTTTTATATGTTATTAATTGTTATATATGTTACTAAAATGTGGATTGTAATAACAGTAATATTTTTTCCTTTTATGTAAATTCTCGTGAAATATATTTTGAACTTTCAATTGATACATTATTTTTTAACCAAAAAAACCCCTTATCCAAACCAAAAAAACTATTCATCATCGGTTCATCACTGAATTGCACTAAAAATTGAACCAAAGCCTTACACCTCTGATTTTTGTTGTACCTTAATCTAACCAATAATTAATCGTCTCCATAGGCAAACACTTGACCCTTTTGATTTGTTATGGATAAAAAATATTTATCTATTTTAAAAGCGACTTATCCACTTTACCTATATTACTAACTTGATAGTCATTATTTATCCTTTCAGGACTTCACTCACTTTCCATTATTCAATACTGTACCATAATAACATAACCATTTCCCTATCTCAACTTCTCCAATTTTGTTTAAACTTTTAAGTACATTAGGAGGGTTCGTGTTAAAGGACTTATCCAAAAGTATGACATTGACATTGAACTTGCTTAACTACTCGATTTGAACGCATAACAACTCTTCCACAGTAGCCAATACTAGAGATTTAAATTAACCGAATAAAATCTTATTAAAAAGTAAATAAAGTTTTTTTTATAGGCAAATGTTAGTATTTTGTTATGGGTAAGATTTTAACTCATCACAATCTACTTCACAGACTATTCATCATATTATCACATAACTTTATGACTCCCGTGAAAAAATCAGGTTTACCCCGGTTTCTTTCTGCTACTCTCTAGTACTAAACTCTCCATTGTTGGAAATGTGAGGGAATAATTTTTTTAAGTTATTTAATTCAAAAATAAATTAAAATCTGAACCATTGAAAATTTGTTTTTGTCACATGTCATCATCTAAAGTATGTACTGGTCTCTCTTGTAATGGAGAGGAGCCAGACTCACTTCTTCCACATCAATAGCTCCCTTGCTCCAATGGCGCCACTAGCTTAGCGCAAGAGATACGAAGGAAAAGTTGTAAAACAATAGAATTGTGTTATTTACTTTACGCACAAGTGTAGTATTTAGGAGTATTTTCCAAAAGGGTAATGTTACTTCTTTGAATATACAAGGAACATGACAATAAATGATATAAGACTGTGGCCATAGCGCGAACCCGCAAAGGCAAAAGAATGAAAAAATCTTAATAGACTATAAAAGAAATTACGTTAAACGACAAATGTAGAATTTAAATACCAGAATTGTAATAAAAATAAGAGTATGTCTTTTGTAATGTACACCATTGCCCTCAATGGTAAGAGAGTAATCATCTTGAGGGTGGATATAGATCATAGGAATTAAAATGATTTTTTTTTGTCACAAAAACTTTTAATAACTTTAAAGAAAAATATGTATACACAAGATAATATATAAATTTTACATATTATCAATTTATCATCTCCCATTTATTTTTAATCATTATTGAATTTTTAGCAAAAAATAATATAAATGAATAATAAATGATTTATTAAATATGCATACGTATAAATTTTAATCTCATAACTTAAAATCAATGAACAACATTCTTATCATTCATGGAGTAAAACATTATGCAATAACTAGTTTAAAACACTTGGTTGGTAGGATTCTTAGGTAACAAATTGGCAGGATTCTAGATAACAAACTTTATTGAAAAGTATATATTTAAGTTATTCAATTTTTTTTATTAATAATTAATATATTATTAGTTTTACAACATAGCTATACACCTTTTAAATTCCTTAACCCATAAACATAAAATGAAAACGGCAATTAGTACAATCGCTGTACTCCATCTCTGTCTGGTAAAAACAAGTCCATCATTATGTCACTACAACTTCCCCTGAGAAACTGAAAAGTGATTATTAAGTAGTAACTCAACTGGGTGAATTATTGAATGCAGTGAACTGACAACTACCATTGCTAGGTAAAAAAACATTGATTACAATTACATCTTACAGAGATAAAATCTAAAAAAAGAAAACGAAGAAGAAAAAAACTACCGGCCATTAACGAGAGGAGTAACGGCAGATTCCTTGCAAGGACTAGACGGCGTGCTGGTTTTTCCGGTTGCAACAATATTTTGCACGAAACTTTCGATTCTGCTTCCGTTAGTCTCCGTCAGTAACCGCTTCCCGCCAAACGGCAACGATTCCAATCCTCTCTCTTTCAACACTTCCTCTTCTTCCATTCCTTCATTTTCTAAACCGAAAGCCTGCATGTTATACAATACACATGTCAATTCATTTTTTCCATTTTTTATTTTTTGTTATTTTCTGAGGGTTTGTTTGAAAGTTGGATTTTAGAGGAGAATAAAGAAAATGAAGTATTTCACGGTTCCAACCTTCCATTTTCTTTGGTTCTCTTCCAAAATCCAGAACTAATGAGAAATAAACCAGTACCTGAATTCTGACGTAGTCCGTACGGTTCCAACAGAATGCGTTCCCTAACATTTGGTCAATGGTCTCTGAAATACCGTCGAGAACAATGTCAACCACCGACGGCGTTGAACTTTTTGGATTATTGTATGCCTTCGCGCTCGTCGATCCATTGCCTAAGGAGAGAACCACGAGATCCTCTACGCCGTTCACCGATGGGAAATCGCGTTTGTTGTGAAGGACGTGAGTAACTGCGGCGGCTGCAGGGTTGTTCATTACGAGGCCACCGTCTACGGCGGAGCAGGATGTCTTTCCGTCAATGGAGGTGAGGCTGAACGGCTTGAAATGGTTTGGAGTCGCTGATGTCGCACGGCACACTTTCCAGAGTTCGAAGTCGAAACTCGGAGATTCAGACGCGTCGGCGCGTGAAAACACGAATGGCGCTGAACTGTTCAGGTCAAAACAAGGGATAAGGAGCGGTTTACACGTGTCCTTCAAGGTCAAAAACCGTCCGTCTTCCTCCTTCCTCTGGAACACTTTCTTCAACACGTTCTCCATGCTCCTGGATGAGAATCTCCGTTGCCGTCGAAAAACTCCGGCAATCTTGACCTTATACATTTCGGAGTTCCTCTCCGTGATGAGACGTACCGCATCTCTAGCACTGTTGAGAGGCCTTCCAAATGCATCTGCGGCGGTTATCATAGCGGCGAGTATGGCGCCAATGCCGGTACCAGCGATGATGTCAAAGAAATCAGCAATGTGAGCATAAGGATCGGAGGTTTGGAGACGGATCTGATCCTCGAGGTGAATGAGAGAAGCACCGGCAACAATGGCGGTGGTTCCTCCGCCGTCAATGCTGAGAATGCGAGTTTTGTTGGTTCCTTTAAAGTGAGAGAGCCATTTGTGCTCAAGTTTGGAGAAGATCTCTAAGGTCAGTTTACTCAACTCCATTGCGTCACAAACTTTAATTCTCAGAGTCACTTTTATATTAATTATTATTGGGTTTGCACAATGAAAGAGGTATTGAATGTATTACAGTGTGTGTGAGAGAGAGAGAAAAGTGAAGAAGGAAGTTGAGTGGATTAAATAGCTAAAGTCAAAGATGCGCGTTCTCTCAAATCAGTGTCTATAAACAAATTTAAAATAATATTTCAATTTAATTTTATAAAAATAATTCATTAAATCCACATGTTTATATAGATTAGAAATACAAGTTAAAGATTATTTGTTTATTTATTTTAATTAATGATTTTGTTGTTTCTACGCTCTTTCATTCCGTCAGAGTCTTACATGTTAAGGACAGTGTTTGCACCAAGTTAGGCTTTTAGATCGGCTTGGCTTACGCTTACTCTCGGTACTATTTCCTCTAGTACTAGTACTCCACCAGCACCACCATTCTCAGTTATTCCTCTTTCACTGTTTTATTTATTAAAAAAAAATCAGATTGGATCTGCATTTGCGCTTGTCTTATTTGACAGCAGAGGAAGATAACTAGTTTTTCTAAGAAACCACAGACAAGGCAAGAAACTCATGTGAAGTAATTTAATTTCAAACATTATAATTATTTCTGGGATAAATAAATATAATGCTCTCACTAATCCCCAACAAGATAGTAGTTAATATAAGGAGAAGCAGACAAGGAAACAAGGACGCGATGTGCATGTGTAATGAGAATATATATAAATGCTCTTGAATTCATGTTGTTTCAATGAAGCAAGCAGCCCCCACGTATTATTTAGGCCCATAGGAGGGTAATATGATCATTAACTTCGGGTCCTCTTTAAAGTCTACATCAATGGGTATGTTTATTCGATAGTTGGGCCACAATGGTCTTTCTCTATAGTTTAACACCATTCTACTGTTTGAGTCCTAAATCCTGATGATATAGTTAATATCTATTAATTCTATGGATCATCATGGTATGATTCAAGAGAGCTGCATATACTAGAAGTTGATTGAAAGGTTTTAAAGTAGATGAATGGTTATTGGAAAAATCTGTAGAGAGGGACACAACACACAGGTGCCATTCCAGCTATTGTGTGGATACAGGATAGCAATTTTTGGAAATTATTTGATACACATTCACAAAGCATGCATTCTGTTTATTTATTTATTTGATATTTACAAATAGAGTAATTATTTAGCAGCATTAATATTTTCTGTCTCAAACCACGGTTGCTACTTTTTATAATTAGTCAACAAAATATTTAATTATTAAATTTTTAATTTAAATAAATTTTTCAATAATTCGAATGTAAGTATCCAGAACAAAATGACACTACTTATGTTTTGTTGGTGAAGGTTGAAAAGAGTTGAGAATTGTTATCTAGAAAGCCAAGAGCAGTAGTGTTGAGACTAATGGCAACGTCGTTCTCTTCCACAACTCAAATCCGCTCCTCCATTTTCCATAACCCTAACCCCTCCATTACCAAAACCTTCGCTTCCCTTCCATTCCCACTTGCTTCTTCTCGACGCTCCTTCACCTCTGCTTCTCACTATGTCACTCTTAAGCTCTGTCCTACCTTCAAACCCTTCCAAATACGTAGAACTCCATTTGTGAAGGCTGCAACCATTGAAGAAATTGAAGCCGAAAAAGCCTCCATCGAGAAAGATGTTGTATGTCTCTCTATCATTTACTCATATAGGGTTTTATATTAATTAATTAAGTGTCTTTTAATTCCTTATTATCTATACTTTTTTATCTTCTCCTAGAAAAACAGGATGGAAAAGACTATTGAAAATATTCGCTCAAATTTCAATTCCATAAGGACTGGCAGATCAAACCCATCTATGCTTGACAAAATCGAGGTATCATTTTCAAATGAAGCCTCATATTCAATTCCATTTTGGATGGACTTTATTTATATTATATCATAGTTTCATTTTGTATATGGATGATTTTTTCGGTTTCGTGGTAGGTGGAATACTATGGAAGTCCTGTTAGTTTAAAGAGCATTGCTCAAATTAGCACCCCTGATGGCAGTTCTCTTTTGGTTCAGCCATACGATACATCAAGGTATTCTCTGCCCTTATATGTGCTAAACCACAAATGTTCAATTCAAATCCATTGCAAACTTTAGACTGATGTTATCCATGCTTACTCTATATTTCCACTTTAGAGATATGTTGTGCTTGTATTGATCTATGTGGTATAGTTCTTCGGGGACTCTCTCATGATTTCTTACATTAGTCATTGATTCAGAATATAGGTGTTAATTTTTTTATAAAAGAAACTGTGATTGTGTGTCGATATGGTATCTTTTATGTAGAGTAATTCTTAGTGAATGCTTGACTATTCTATTGTTTTTTCAGCTTGAAGGCTATAGAGAAAGCAATAGTTAGCTCTGATGTTGGTATGACTCCAAATAATGATGGAGAAGTCATACGATTGAGTATCCCTCTGTTGACATCAGACAGGAGGAAGGTATTCTCAAGATCCCTTGATGTTTAGGGTCCAAGTTCATTCTTTTATGAGATTCCTTGTGATTTCTCATTCTTTCTATGCACATTACATTTGAACTTACACTGACTGAAAGTAATATTCCTAATTGGTTCTCATTTTTCGTTTAATTACTATCAAAATGACACGGCCTCACCTCATCTGTATAATGGGCATCTTCTGAAGGCTTAAATGAATATCTACATTTCATTATGTCGTCTTCATAATTTTGTCTTCATAATTTAATCTATAAATTATTTTTTTGTTTTTTTCTTGTTTGCAGGAACTGTCAAAGATAGTGGCTAAACAAGCTGAAGAAGGGAAGGTATGTTTGCAAAGTCTTTTACACTTGAGATAGTGAACTTGTTCTCGTTTATTGTCAATTTGACGGTATACTTTCATTGGAGTGGAAATTATTCCGTTGTTAACCAGAACACTTCGGCTAATTCTTGAAGTTTAAATACCAAAATTTGTTTTTCCATGTTTGTTTCTGAAACATGTGACCACTAAACTGGGTGATAAATAAAAGTGTGATTTGTAATAATTAAAAGCAGAGGATGAGCTTGACACAACAATAAGATTTTTGCCCAGTGACCATGATGTCATAGATTTAAATCCCGGAAACAGTCTCTCTGCCCGTGGGGGTAAAGCTGCATACATTTACTCTCCCTAGACCCACTAAGTAGGAGCCTCGCGCACTGGGTTACCCTTTTTGAAGTAATTTAAAGCACTCATGTGACGAGTGCTTTGTGTTTGGTTGTAAAACTGTAATATTACTTGCTATGTAAAACATAATATTCATATTGTTTTACATGTTGATGTTTCTAGGATGAATGTTTTGAATAACTAGCATTCATTTGTAAATTCCTTTTGAATGATTGAGCCTATTCTACTTTTTTTCCCATAGGTGGCTTTGAGGAATATCAGAAGAGATGGATTGAAAGCTTATGAAAAACTTGAGAAGGTTTAAGTCCTTGAATTACTCGCCTTTCTTAACTCTTCCATAATTGTTTCCTTGTCTCTGTTCCTCCACCTTTTTCAGATTGTTAGATTTCAATGTTTTGTTAATAATTTTGTTTGAATTTTATCATAGGAGAAAAAGCTCTCAGAAGATAATGCGAAAGATCTGTCCAGTGATTTGCAGGTAACTTGAAGGATCATATATTATCTTGTAGGGTAGTGTGAACTCTGAATCCACTCATAATTCCTACTGTCGTCTCTCTTTATCTCTTTTTCTTGGGGCACGAGGGCAATAGTGTGAAATGGAACAATCACAAAACCAACCTGCAAAGTGCAATAAACAATTTGCTAAAAAGAATAATTCCCCTGCCCCCAAGAAAAAGAAGAAGAGGAAAAGGGAGTAAATTTTACCCACTATGCATTTTTGACCTTCACAAAGTTGTGTATTACCAACATAGTGAGAAAGATAATCCAATGTTTGATACTTTGATTCCGTAATGTATAGAAAAAGTGCAATTGATATTTTGGAAGGCTCTGACACATAACTGCTTTTGTTTATTTTATTTATACCATAGGGATGCTTTACCTATTATATTGCAGCAAGCAATTTATTTTTTGGGCACTTGTTTGTTCAATATCAGTGTGAACTTTTGCTAATAGCATAGTTAGTTTTATTTTATTATCAATAAATGATGGAATTGTAGGCCAAGCTACAGCTTGTAATTTAAATAAAAGATGGACAATTTTCCTTTATTTATTCTCATCATGATGTGTTATCTCTATGTAGAAGCTGACAGATGAGTATATGAAGAAGGTTGAAACTATCTTCAAACAGAAGGAGAAGGTATTATATATGTCCACTTAACTGATATGTTCATTGGTAGCTTATGACTGACGGCAGATTAATGAGATGCTTAAACACATATTACATGCACAAGGCTTCTCTAATTCTACTTTAGTAATTACTCCAACAAGTTCACCCCATTTTTCTTTTTCACTTCCACTGCATTAGTTTTATGGTTTTACATAGAGTGGTGCATTGTGTTCTATGAATTGGTCAAGGTCTGCACATGGTTAATGGATAAAAGGAGTGAGTCACCACTTAGTTCATTTGGACATGTTGACTTGGGTCTTTCTGATATTTGATTGTGGTCAAGTTATAAACTTAAGATTTACATATCATGAAAAGTGGAAAATGTACACAAAATCGAAGGCTCATATAATTCTTTGTATCTTTGTGTGGTTGTAAAAAATATATCAACATATAGGAAGTTGTAACTGATTATTGTATATTCCCTAATTGGTCATCAGAGTTAAATTTTCTCCTTCTTTTTGTACTTGATTTTGGTATGATTATTTGGGTTTGACAAGTTCTTCTCCTTATCGTTCAGGAGTTGCTGACAGTTTGATGGACACAGGAGGTAAATGTTGAGTTCTCTAAACAAGATGGTCAAATTTTGTATTGAGTTGCCTAGCTGATGCATATTTTTATGTGATACGGAAGACAGCTTTTGAATTGAATAGATGCTATTTTATGTTGAAAAGGTGAATTCATGTATATGAGTTGGATAGTTTCTCTACTTATTGCATCATTGAAACTAGACCCTTTCAGAGTAGATATGCTAATTTTGTGAAATATACCCGAGTTCCTTAAACCTGTCTATATTGTGTTCTATTGCAAATCTTTGCATTGTCAGTCTTTTAATTAGGCTTTGTTGAAGAATATACAGGTGGAAAAACACATAATAATGCTTTAAGGTTTTGAGTTAAGATGTAGAATTAAGCTTACTTTATGTGGTTTCTTACTTTAGCCCATAACACAAGACAGCAATCACAACCTTGTAAGATTTTTTAAAATGAATAAATCCAATAAACATGTCAAAGATCAAATCTTGAGAAGATGTAGTGAAGAACTAATAGGCAATTTTACAACTTCATTGATTCGGGTAGTCTCTAAGGACATGTAGTGCATATTCCATATAACTAGAACATCTTGACCAAGCCGAGTTAGAGGTAAGGTTGCATCTAAAATAATATTTGTTTGTACTAGTAAGCATAGTGTATCTCTTCACACTTTTTGAGTAAGGAACTAATCTTTTTCGGGGTTCGTAATTGTCTATCTCAATAAGTGTTGCTCATAGGAATCAAACATTTTACATTTTAGTCATCCCATGGAATCTAGCGAAGCCTCGCAAGACATCTTATCCTTCCAAATGAGAACACATTGTATGTGAAAATGTAGGCTAATAGAATCTTCTGGAATGGTTGAAAGCCAATTATGAGTAGAAGAGGGAGCATACATATTGGTCGTAGCTCTCGTCTAGTAATGAGAGTTGGCAAAATCTTTTTGCATATGACTTGCAGAGAGAAGAATATGGTCCAAAGCTGCTAAAGGAAGAGTCCTGTGTAGAGAAGATGATGATTTAGACAAAAAATTCTATTTTTTTACCGTCACAATATATCTTTTGAAAAATTAGATGAATCGATAGAGTTGCACTAAACCATATTTTACCCCATTTCTTATGTTTTCAACTTTTTATATTTTATTTTTATAAAAGACGAAGAGAACATCCTAGGAAACATGAATTACACTTTGCATTATTCTTATAATTTCAACTTACATAATTTAACTTAGAAATTGAATAGGGTAAATATGGGGTAAAATATTGTGAAGGAAATTAAATCAATCAATTGTAAATATGCTTCATTACTAGTGAGTAGTGACAATTTAGATGTTTTGTAATTAATTTCCGAAAAATTCCTTATAAAAAAAAGTATATATTCAATAGAAAAAATTTCTTTTACGTTATTGTGTGAAATGTTTTGAAGTCATTCCTTTGTGTTTCTGAGTTCAGAGCTTTATTGGAATCTTTCTTCCTCCCGGTAATGGCGACGACGATGGCGAACAGTACGAGCAGCAGTAGCAACTTGCCTTACAAACCTTACCGCCACCTTAAGACCCTTTCCGATCACCACCGCGCTGTCTCCTGCGTCAAATTCTCCAACGACGGTACCCTATTAGCTTCCTCCTCCCTCGACAAAACCCTAATCATTTGGTCCTCTTCCTCCTTCTCCCTCCTCCACCGCCTCTCCGGTCACTCCGACGGCGTCTCCGATCTCGCCTGGTCCTCCGACTCCCACTACATCTGCTCCGCCTCCGACGACCGCACCCTCCGAATCTGGGACGCCACTCGCGGTGGCGACTGCATCAAAACCCTACGCGGTCACTCCGACGCCGTTTTCTGCGTTAACTTCAATCCTCAGTCCAATTACATCGTCTCTGGATCATTCGATGAGAGTATTAGGGTTTGGGAGGTGAAGACAGGGAAGTGCATCCACGTCATCACCGGTCACAGCATGCCAGTCACGTCCGTGCATTTCAATCGCGACGGTTCGCTTATTGTATCTGGTAGTCACGATGGATCTTGCAAGATTTGGGATACTAGCTCCGGTACTCTGTTGAAGACGCTTATTGACGATAAAGTCCCTGCTGTTTCTTTTGCTAAGTTTTCTCCTAACGGCAAGTTCATACTCGTTGCTACTCTCAATGACACCCTTGTCAGTTTCCTCTTCTTTTTTAAATTTCATGATGATGTTTTCTGTCATTCTGGATTCATAATCCTTCATATTTTAGTTGTTGAATTTTTTGAATTATATATTAGTATTAGGCTTATTGATTACGAAGTCACTAGTTCAAATCTTGGAACCAGCCTCTCCGTTTGAGGTAAGGCTGAGTACATCTATCCTCTCCACCAGACCTGTTTGGGGTAAGGCTGAGTACGTCTATCCTCTCCCGACCTTACTATCGTGCATCAGGTTGCCCTTTATATTAGTATTAAGCTGCAGGTTTCTATTTTGTGAATTTGCTAATATGGTTGGTTTTATTATCAATCTCCGGTGTTCATTTTTCTTGGTATTTCAGCTTATGTTTAATCACCTAATAGAGAGAAGTTGGGAACAGCTTATTTACATTTGGTAACTGCTTACTACGACAGAACTAAGATAAATAGAACCTTATTGACAAAACTGAAATTTCTTATCCTTCTGGTTAGCTGTTGGAGATTGATTCTATAGGTGTCTTGCAAAGTGGTTGCAGAATGTTTATATTGCAAAGTTCAGTTCCTTTAGGTTAAGATTTCATGAATTTAGAGGGAAAAAATGGAAAGTGACTCGGATCTCTTGCTGGTTTGTTCCAAATGAGATTTATCTTTCTATTATTATCATTATTATGATAATCGTAATCGACTACTATAGTTATTATTGAGATAAATGAGTTGATCATTAGTCTAGCACCCATATCCTTAATCTAATCATAATTTATTTATGAGCTTCTCTGAGGTTTTGGGTTGATGAAACATTTACTTCTCTTATTTTGTATCCTTAATCTAACACCATATCAGCTTTAGAAGATTACTTAGTTTTTTTGTAGTTTCTGGGTGCAGACATTATATTTATGTGCAGACTTTTCCTATCTTCTCATCTGAATATATTTTCCTGTTTTATCAAAAAATTCTGGGTGCAGAAACTATGGAACTACGCAGCTGGGAAGTCTATAAAAAATTATTCAGGCCATATCAATAGAGTATACTGCATCACCTCCACATTTTCTGTGACCAATGGAAAATACATTGTTAGTGGTTCAGAAGATAGATGCGTTTACTTATGGGATCTTCAGCAGAAAAATATGGTTCAGAAACTTGAAGGCCATACAGATACTGTAATATCTGTTACGTGTCACCCAACAGAGAACAAAATTGCTTCTGCTGGCCTTGATAATGATAGAACTGTGAGGATTTGGGTACAGGATCTATGAACAATGGCGAAGCTGTATGTGCATTATTTTCTTATGTCTCACAATTTGATTTTATTCTGTTTATGTTCTTTTCTTCTTGTCTTTGTTTACTTATGTATGTGTATATCTGATTTAAATATATTGTTTTATGATTGTTTCATCTTCCTGAATCACCTCTAGTTGATATTGGCTGTTCCTAATTGCTGCCTATTGAGCAAGTTCTTTCTAAACATCTCCTTTAACTTGATGCGTGAAAGTTTTTTTTTCTTTCTAAAATAGAAGAAATTGACAACAAACATTTGGTTTCTGACAATTGGCACTTGTTTGCCAGGGAATCTTCCTAGACGTGAGTGAGCCAACTGGCATCTATGATTTTGAGGAGAAGTGGCTTGCATATCTTGAATTCAAGTTCAGTTTTGTGGCACTCTCGATATTGGAACCGATGAAACTTGAATTGGGTGTTACTTGTAGAACAGAAAGGATCTGCTTTGCTTATAGAACCTAAAAATTATTGTCAACAAGCCTTGTTGCCTATCAATTTTTGTGCATGATGCTCATTCCAAATTTATAATAGTTTGCTGCATAAAATAATGTAATTCACTTATAGATGCACTTTTAGTACTTCTGGGTAGTCCACAATTGACAAATAATTAGCTCCACACAACTTGTTAGGTGCTCAACTATTTTTTTCTGAAGTTGTGAGTGTAGACATTAAACCCTAATGCAAAAGGCTAGAAAAGTAGTATGTGATTGTACCCCCTTGTTGGATTCAGCTATACAGCTAGTATCCAACTTTGGAACACACCTTCAAATTGCCCTGCATGTGAATTATGTGGGACATAAATCATCCATGCCCAACATAAGAAGTAAAATGTATCACATGCAATTTGTTTAAAACTGCATTTGACCTTTGCCATTCAAAGTAGATGGTGAAATAGCAAAATACTATTACAAAGCATAATTCAAAAAGTTAGAGCTATTAGATCCACAACTGAAATATTGTAAATCACGATTAATGTTATGACATAGATCCTGGTGATGATATTGTAAATCCTCGTCTTAGGATTGAGAGACATGTCGTGTGACAATTATCTCTGTTCGTGTGTATAAATATTTAACATTATCTTCATAGCTTACTTTAACCATGCTTTGGTTAGATCAACATTGAGAATTGTTTCTTGGATCTATGAAAATGAAAATAAACTAAAGATTCTTAAGAACTAAGATGCATAAATCTAACACTCCTTTGAGTCTGTTGTATGTTAGCTTATCATCATGTTTCGTAATTAGTCTGTTGCCGAAGATTTAAAGGGCTTATTATCCCTAGATCACATGCTTATGATTAAGGTTACAACAAAAATGAAAGGTATGCAAAATAAGAATACCATTCTTCACACTGACACTGCTCAAAAGTTTATTGCAGCACATTCTTTTTACTTCAAGAGCCATATACCTAGTAACAATTTCTGCTAGCAGATTCTGGAATTCAGAAACAGTAAGAAGAGATTATAAAAACTATAGTAGAAAGCAAATGAGGGGGAAAAGAGGGGACAAATTTAGCACTTTAGTTACTCTCTGATCACAATATCACATCACTGTTGAAAATTGTGGATGTCAATATCAATTTAAGCTCAAGATTAAGATTTAACAATAACTCTTCTATTGACTACTCATTCTTCCAAGCATACAAAATCAGAGAGAATCCAAGACCTTGCAACTGAGAATCCCTAAATTGTTGAGAATAAGCCCATGTTAGTGCAGAAGGATCAGAAACAGATTGGCCTGGCCACAGTTTCTCATTTGAAATGCATGTTTGGAACATAAACACTGCATTGCCCATAGCATTTCCAAAGAGCCAATTATGCACATCCCAAAACACTTCAACAGGTACCCCATCCACCACAATGGTGTGATTGCCTCTGAATTTCCACTTCAGTCTCTTCACCATCATCACTCTCTTACTATCAATTCTAATCACAAGACAAGGATCATTTACCCCAACTGTGTCACACTCAATTGTGATATCATACACTTGACCCTTGTCACAAAACTGGGCCTTTGCACCATAAAACTTCTTTCCAAAAATATGCTCTCTCTTTGCAATAAAAATGGCACCAGAATGACCATAAGAAACAGTGTCACTATCAATCTTCTTGCAAACCTCTTTTTTCAGATCCCCAAGGAGCAACACCATTTCTTGGTTGAACATAACAGCTAAATAAAACCCCTCAAGTGGTTCAGGGCCAGAACCAAATCTAGCACAACTCAAGTCCCAAAATATATCAACTTTACTTGATTGGACCTCCAAATTCTTAGAACCTTTTCTTTTTGAGAACAACCAAGGCTTTATATCAACCTTGCAGAGGCAATGATTGCCTAAGTCATCTATCCCCACACTAAAGCCTTGACCCATCAGAGTTTTGGTCCATGAGACTATAATTAAGCAAGAATTGCCTCTTAGTTTGCACTGATAGACACTGGTAACAACATTTTGTGCTGCTCTAGTTGTACTTGATGAGGATGAATCAGCAATCTGAACTCCATTTTCTCCAAAACAAGAAGGAAACTCCCTCATGGCAACACCACCAGCAGGAAAAAAAATTAAACTTTGCTTCTTAATACTCTATGGTTTGGCTTAGAGAGGGTAAAAACTTTTTCTGCTAATAAAAATTGAATAGGACATATAAACAAGGACCAAATTTTTCCTCAGCTGATTTGAGGAACCATACCTAAAATGCTTGCATGATCAGGACCAAAGGACTTGCTTTTTCACTTGGGTTTGTAATGCTACTTCTTCAGAATAGGATAGTAGAGAGAAAAGGAGGGGGGACAGATAAAGAGAGAGTTAGATTTGCTTTACTTGTCAATTTTGTGTTGAGACTAACATGAGTAATAATCAAAATGTCTGATTAAGATATTGCAGGGAAAAAGAGAGGTTGCTTTTAGCACATGGGGTACCAACTATAAAGGTTACATTGCCTTGTGATACCTCTAGATATTGTGTACTAAATCTTGTCTCATATTTTGTTCCATATCAATGATAATAAAGCAAAAAATATTAATAATAATGAATATTTAACTTTTAATTGATATGTCATGTTTTCATTAGTGTGGATAAAGTATGAGACAAACATGATTGGGGTAACATATTTTTGTTCATCATAGCTAGCAATGAATGAAACAAATGGCAACTGGCAATTGGGTATGTCTTTGTTACTAACACAGGCATTTATTTAGGAGAATTGTATTCTACTTGTGAATGGATATTACTCCTTGTTAATGTAGATCTAAAGCATTATTATTACTATGTTGTGTTAGTTTAGTGGTGTAAGACATTATAAATCTTAAAGATGATTAAAAAGTTAAATGTTTGATTCATAACAATACTTATTTTGAGGAACTGTCTTATCCCTCAAAATATTTTGAGATTAACTTCTTACTCACAAAAGCGAAAGAATATAGAATATCTCAGTCCCACGAAAAAACATTACTATGCAAGCTTTAATAATTAAAAATATAGATGATTTATATATATATATATGATGTGTCATAAAATCCTCTAAACACTCTACTTTGTGTTATCTTTCTTTTTTATCATTATGTCCAGCAGTGGAGGAAACAATTATAAAACTGTGGCCAATAACTGTCAGAAAAATGAAAAAGCAAATGTAATACTAAATTATCACTCTACTTGCGCCAATTTTTTATAATACCCTATTTCTAATGTCAACTATTAGTCTACTTAGAGGAAGAGTATGTGCACACACAAAATAAAATGAGTAATTGAATATATATTTTTCTGTGCCAAAAAATTAGTTTATATTTTTTTAGCGTGAAGAAATATTTTTCCTAAAATAATATGAAGTTATTAATTACTTCCAGAGTCGAAATCATGAAAACATATATGATAATATCATTTACAGCAATTATGGGAACGTTGTGTTTAAGATAACCAAAATTGAGTTTAGCACTGATTATAACTTACAACTCTGTCTTTTAATAATCACAAGTTGTGCCTCAGCTAGCAACCTGAATCATGCGCTCATGGTTGCTTTAACAAGAAATTATCTCATTAATATGATTATTATTATTATTATATTTTTTTATCGGCGAAAGTGATATTATTAGATGTGTACTAAAAGTATAAGAGTATTACAAGGGAGTAACACATGATAAATGAAAAGAATAAAAAGATTCAAGTCAAGTTTATTATTATTTCGATTACAAGTAATTAATGAGACTTTCATCTAAAGCTCAATTGAATTCTCATGTATTATATTAGGTTCAAGTGAAAGATTGGATTTGTGACTGACACTTTTGTTTAATATGCAGACCAAACAAAATTAGTTCCAACAAAAATTGGTGGCAGTTTGAGAGTCTTATTCAATAATTAATGTCATTAATGTAGCTTGCAATAATTTGGAAGATCTCAAATATATTCATCACAATATAGTTACCAATGTCAATTCTCGAAATACCTATAATATGGATTGTTTTCCCTTAATATTGACTACCAATGTTAGTTCTCAAATTGACCGCAATAGGACTACCTGTGTCAATTTTTTCCTTCAATAGTGACTACCAATGTTTTTTTTTATAAAACTCATCTATATGGGACTTGAGAGTTTTTTAGATTTCACATCAAAAAGTTCTCACTAATGGTTTTCAATACTAACAATTACTTAATTGAACATTATTTTTGTTAAATCAAACTAAGGACTACGTACTAAGAAATGATGTTTCAAGTGATACATTCTTGATCTCTTTGAAGTAGGGTCTCGAGTTTAAGTTTTGTGGATTGAAAAAATATTTGCTGGAAGAGTTAGTCTCACATACGTATAGATATTCTCAGCTCGGACAGGATGGTCTTCGGTACGAAGGAAACGAAACAACACTAAGGATTACGTGCCCCACTATGTTATGGACTGCCCAACTGCTTGGAATTTTGTTGAGACCTTTTTGTGATGAAAGTGAGGGAAACTGGGAAAGGTTACTTGACCTGACACACTCATTCTACTGCTCCTATCACCCATCACAGAACTATGATTTTTACATTGTGGGGGCAATATATACACATTACTTAATAGAATGACATTATCTTAAGAGGAATGATTTTGGGACAGAAAAATATAAAGTGTCCTTTAGGAATTATTATATTTTATAAATGGAGAGTTAATATTTTTTATCTTTCAATAAATAGCATGTACTTTGAACTTATTAAGGGTAATTGTTAACAAAAATCACTGTCTAATTTATTAAGGGATCCAACTTATATACATTAATATATATTATATAAGAAGAAAGTAAATCTTTGTAATGGCGAATGCCCCACCGGATGGAATGAAACTAGATCCACTATTTCTTAAAATTTTATCTTTTATGTCCCAAACAAATTATATTTATCAACAAATAAAAAATAACAATTAATTTTAATTTAATTTTATAAAAATAATATATTAACTTCTTATAATATACTTCCTCCATGATAGGTTAACTGTCATTTTAGTATTATTTTTAAAACTTTTTTCACACTTTTTGTGTTTGTGTTTACTGCTTTAAAATTTAAAATGGTGTGATAACTGTGAGTATGAGTTATTAAATAGTTTGGTCAAAACATGTGACTTTATATTACTAATTGACATTTTCAGCAATTATTTTAATTTAGATGTAGTTTGGTCAAAGTTATTATATATAACTTTTTTTCAATCATAAAAAAAGTGATAATTTAAGTGATACCGAAGAAGAAACTATTGTTTTGAGAAAAATTATATATTTTTTCTATTTTTTGCCCCATAAAAAAGTAATATATATCACATAATTATACTTTATTTATTAATAATTAGTTTACAAGTAATATATAGGACATTCGTGTCATTAGAAGAATCTAAGTATTCTAAGTTAAAAGACACAAAGCAATAAAATCAGTAGTCAAAGTCTCAAATGGGACCGTCTCATTTTCTATATACTTATCTTTCCACTAACGTATTAGTTTTATTACTTGAGTATAATTGTCTTTTATAAAGAGTATGTTCAATAAAGAAAAATATTTACATTGTAAAGCACAAAGAAGATGACTAACTTTATGATTTTTTTTCATGCTTTCAACCAATAGCTAGCAATAATAGATTTTATGGGATTTGCTTGATTTTATGGATATGGAAGTTAGGATTGACATGAAGGGATTTTTATCAGCAAACCTTGCCACCCTAGCATTTCCATGTGATGAAAATACCAAGTCATCCAAGGTTGTTGTCAACAATTAAGTTCAAAAATTGTGTCATCGACATGTCATGTGGGTTTTTGTTTTTTTTCTTCCATCAAAGTATTATCGGGTTGAATGGGTCATTTGTCCCACTTTTTTATGTCTCATTCTATCTCAATTCAATTGGAAGTTGTCATTTATTTAAAAAGAAAAATCATAAGAATATAAAATAACTTTTTTATAGGTGAAAATTAATTAACTTGATTCATAAGGACATAAATTTTTAGGGATATCACGCTCAAATGAATTATATATGTCATAGCTTCTGGACAAAAACCCTAACATTACTGTTTTTGCATGCATAAAAAAAAATCACATGTTGTTTTCAGGTCAAAATATTGCTTTCAATGAGAGAGATGTCAAAATTTAAAGAGCACTACAATCATTGACTGAAACCATTAAGAGCATATATAATTTAGAATTCACCTATTATTAGAGGAAAATGGAACCAAGAGCATGCAAAAAAGTGAGGGTTAGGTAACATAAAATATATAGTCTATCATAGCGTGCTACTTCACTATGAAACATTTGAGTCAATGACCTCGATGAGAATTTAAACATAAATATTTGTGGTAATGGTAATTAAAGTAAAACTCTTTTCAGTCATTTATCGACTTTTGGGTGACATATTTTAAACAAATTGAATCATATTTCTTACACACATAGAGCAAACATTTATATTACAGTTTCCTTCATATCAGTTATAGAATTCAACTTGAAACAATGATGAACTGAGCACCAAAGAGAAGCAAAAATGAGTGTTATAGTGAATGGCTCAAACTCTACATATTTGCAGGTTATGAAAAGTTAAGGGCAGAATCACAACTCACAAGTTATGACCAAGCAAGTCTTGAAACCAAACAAGCTCAAACTATATCTAGCTATAGCTTAATTTATGAATCAAAACTTGAAAACACAGAAGCTGCCAAACAACTCAAACAATAACCAAAATCATAGGAGACAGACCCAAACTATTTCTGCAGTGACACAAGTGATTATTGCTATGAAAGCATATCATTGAGGTTCTATTGCATAGTAGAACCAGAATGATTTTATGTCAATACTCAACAACACTTATATTCAATGCCACATATATTATAAATAAAAATATTACAATTTTATTAAACTATTGAATTGTGGCTTATCATACTCTTCTTCCATTCGTCATATAGTTAGAAAAAACTATCTTCAATTCTTCACATACACAATAACCAATAAGGTTCAAATTCATGACCCACATGCCATGGCATGCAAATGTTGTTTTGTTAGAGAGGATGATCATAGAAAATATGTCACATATATTATATTCTAACAGTACAAACTACACATCACATGCATCTCATATAAGATTTAATATGTATATAGTGACAGTATAACTGTTTTTTATACTATCAACTCATCATTCATGTTTTAGTCATTATTGATTATCAAACAAAAGTAATCTAAAAGAATGGTTAATGAGTGATCAATCCCCTTTGCTCTTAGGCACTGTCACCACCAACTTCCCTCCGCTGCAAACGGCGGTCACCAACTCCGGCCGAGTCCAAGCCGGAAGCCGGAACCGCCATATATCAACTCTGCGACCAAGATGCTGGTGGTGTTGAAGAGCCGCCACCGTGACATCACTACCGTCCATTCCCTTGATGACGATTTTGGTTATCCCTGGTAGAATCTGGATGATGTGAGCTCGAACGCCACCAGCGTTTGCGTTGAACAAGTTCATGTTGTTATTGCATGATGCTGTGAAACGAAGAAAACGCGGCGAGTCCTCGATTGAAACGTCGTCGTGTGAGTGGAAAGGTAGTTCGAGCATGTTGGCGAAGACGTGAGGTAGTCTCCATAGTTTGTTGGAGTTAGGGGTTGGTGCTGATGATGAAACGACGTCGTGTTGAGAATGCTGGTTGTTTCTCTTGAGGTTGTTTCGCTTCATGCTGAACATTGCTTTTAGTTAAATTATTATAACTCCAAACCTCAATGCACAAATGGATGAGACTGCAATTCATGGATTTATTATAGGAATGTTTCTCTCCTATTACACGAGGATAGGAAAAATACAAACAAGGATCCTCTCTGCCAAATAATTATTAAGTTTACTCGTATTTTCAAGGACAAAAATGTGATTTCGTGATAAACAAAAAAAAATAAATATGTTATTACGTAACATTTGTATCTCCATTAATGAAGAGAATCCTTACTCAAAAAAATAACAGTTCACACACTCTTAAAAATATTTGGGCATTATAATAATAAATGTGGGGATAATATATATTCATTATTACTATAAAAATTTATATACAAATAATAATTATATCATTTACTATTTGTATTACTTATATTAAAAAATCTAATAATAAATTAAGAATGATGAATGAACTCATGGGTCCATCTATATAAGTGTAAGTTTGAGTATGGATAACCACTCCTCCCCTCCCCCACCACTGGTATATAGCTATACAAGGAAGTGGTAGTTTTCATTGTATAGTTATTTAAATTGTGGAATACATTATTTGATGTGGTATCAATATTATAGTTGTGGTAATGCAATTGCATTATATTATAACTATAATTTGATATTGAATTACAATGATGTGACCATAATACAACTGTATTAGACTTCATTAGATCGTATGTAATTTAAAAATATTTTTTTAATCATAAGATAAGTTATATCACAATGACTAGAATTATAGTAACCTCAATAATGAACAAGGCATTGCTTGCTTTTTTGATTTGTTTGTGGTTTGGAATCTTGAAAAGGTTTGAGGACAGAGGAAAGGAATAGAATGGGTGTTATCTCTGGGTTTGGAAATTAAAGTGCTACGGTGACTATGATGCTGATTAATTATTTGTTTATGTGGTTCGAATAAATCACGAATATAGGACCATTATAAGTAACTTAGGATAGTTTCATTATATTCTCTGACATGCACAAAAGATAAAAGGATTCTCATTGGTATTGAATTGTCAGACTCCACTTTGGGTGTGGGGTGTTCATTGCCATTCATTCCCCAAACCTAAGCCCAGCCACCCTTTAACCTATATATCCTTTTATAACTTCAATTTTTTATAAGAAATTTAAAGGGTGACGTGAAATATTAATTGCTCTACTTAAAATTTTAAAACACAATTTTTAGATTCACTCCAGAGTTTTGTATTCTGGACTCCAGAATTTAAAGGGTGACATGAAATTTAAATGTATTCTAAACTCTATCAATTACATAATAACGTGTCACTGAATGATAAGGGATTATTCTTCAAATATATTATAAAGAGACTTTTGAGTTCCTTATAAGACAATAGTCAACCATAGGAAAATTTACGTGTAATCAAACTAAACTATCACACGGTTGGTATATGTTTAAAATATTTATGGAAGTAGTGTAGTATTTAGAGAACTCGTGGATGAGATCCACGATTTTAGGGAAGTCATGAACTAGGAATGTGACTTCTCTGACACATTCTTTCTCATGAAAGTCGTGTTTCCCATCCACGACTTTCACTTTTTTTAGAAGTCGTGTACCCTAAACACAATTTCCATTGTATATAACGTTATAGCTTAGTGGTTCTTGGTTTACATGTTAACTTAGAGGTCTATGATTCAACATCCACAAAATGATTTTTATTTTTATTTTTTATAACATTGTCATATATTATATGTACGAGGACTCTAATACATTATGATTAGATTACATTATATTTATTGTAGGCGTTGAACCATGAACCTCTAAGGTTAACATGTAAACCAAGAACCACTAAACTCTAATACATTTTTGTTATTTATATATAATGAAAATTGTGTTTAGAGTACACGACTTCTATGGAAGAGAGAATATGTTAGGGAAGTCGCATTACTAGTCAACGACTTTCCCAAAGTCGTAGATCTTATCCAAAAGTTCCCTAAAAATTACATTACTTTCTGAAATATTTTTAAAACATATACCAAATATGTGACACTGTCCTAAATTTTCCGTCAACCATGTGTATGAAATGAAGAGTCTAGTTATATGTCTATCACTTTTCAGATTTATATACTATTAGTAGTTTGTGCTATAAATCTGAAAAGTATAATCAAAGTATCACACACGTGCAGAAGAAAAATTCTAGAAGAATGAAATTGAAGTGAAAACAGGACAGAGTATACTCCAACTCAAATAATGTAACGCATGCTTTGATGAGACCCCTCATTTCGCTTCAAATAATGTAACGTAAACTTAATGTTGATTTCATTAAGCAGCCAAAAAAATTGAGGTTATGATAGGCTTCTACGTGATTAAAATAGTCACCGGTTAGATTTGTATTTATCAGCTTACCCTTTTAAAATAATAAATTGAAATTGGGTTACAATGGGCCCATGATATGTGAATAAGTTGTGGGCCACTTTCCAATGGCTCTGTTGCATTGTCATACAAAGACACTATTTGTTCTTCTGGGCCTTAATTATTGCAAATGGATTTAAGATTCCACTATCCACACTATATGATTTTTAAAATGAACGACAACAAAATCTGCCCTACACTCAAATGTGACATTATCACATGTGGGGCCTAGTTATATTTCAGTGTGTCAAGACCATGTTATATATTTTTTATTTTAAAAAATGTATATACTGACAATGTATGAGTTTTATCCACTATTTATATTTATTAATCTTTGATTTTTTAGAAAAAGTAATCAAAATAAATGATAAATAATATCATGATAATATCTATTATATCAGTACAACAACATTTTTATCCAAACCTACATTTTCTCAACCATTATTTCTTTCCCAAATATAGAAATAAACCGCTTCCATGAAAATCTCGTATGCTCACGCCAGGTTTTGGCTCTAGTGTATCTCGTAACTAGCTTATTTTGGTACTTAAAAAAATCTAAAAGAGGGGTAGCGTGATTGTTTTTAAAAATTTGATCTAATATAGTATCTATAATGCATAGTTATTTACTATCACATATCTAATATAATATCTATCTGTTCACAAAAAACATTAAAGCATACTTTTGGTTTGATGTTAATTGTCTGTATTTTAATAAAGCATATCTTGCTATATGTTTAAAACTTTAAACTACTCATATTCTAACTCTTTATAACTAATATTATTAAAGTTCTATATACTATCAGTTTATATCCACTATTTCTTTAATTATTATTAACTCTTTAAAGAAATAATACACAAAAATAATAATTGTTTATAAATCTTTATAGTAACAATACATGTATATTTATTGTCTTCTTATTAATAAGTGTGTATAATTGTTTTAACCATATTTTTTGTTCTGAATCTCATAATGTAGAAAATGGGTATCATCTAATTATTACTCCAAAATTTAACCTTGCGTTGGGAAATAGCATTGCTTGTGAGGGGCACAGTAAAATAGCATACATTAACCCATTTTAAAGGTGATATCTGCTGATCCATTTTCTGTAGTGCTATGTGAATCATTAATTCTTATTAATTAAAAAAAATTATTAAAATTAAAATTGTAATTATTAAATATTTTTTGATCAATAATACTTATATAAAGTAGCACAAATTAATGGACAACAAATATATTCTTCTTAACAGCTTTCGCCACTTTACAGTAAAGTACTTTCATCATGACCAAGCAAAGCAAGGAACCACTTCATCATTATTTTTGCTACCACTAATGCTCATGGTAACGTCACATATCTAATGACCCACAAAACCGGCACCAGTAGGTAAACTAAACCTTTTTCATTTTCTAAGTTGTTGTTCAATTTCCAAGTTCAACATTTTCATTACTTTTCCTACCTTAATAAAAAAAATGTATAATACAAGAAAAAGAAAAAACATGTTGAAAATTAATAAATTGATTAGTTTTTTCTAAATTATAATCATGATATTTTATAAATTGTAATTTAAAATCCACTTTATTATACCAACCCCAACCTTACCCACTCACCCACTATCCTTCTTCTCCACTATACATATGTACCATTTTTCAGATCTGGTTTTTAGATTCTTCCTTCTCCATGTCACTTTCGTTTCTTACATAATATTATAAATTAAATTATAATACTTACAAGGAGAAGTTGCAGTGCTACCTAACACTTTCTTCCTTCAATACATAGGTAATTTTTTTTTTCATCTTCATTTTTTGAGAAGTTTTTTTATACCCATGACTCAAGTTCGTGTCTTTTTTTGTGTTTGTTGTTATTTATCATATTTATGTTGGTGATGTATTGATTTCTATGTTTTTTTTTCTCAGTGTGTGAGAAAGTTTGTGGGGGTTTATCTGAATCATCGTTGGTTTTGGAATTTTCAGTTACATATTGAGTAAGGGTTCAGTGGGAAGAGAGGTTGGCAAAGTTTTGGTTTTTATGGTTTGTTTCTGAATCTGATACCTCGTACTACTAAGTTGTTGTTTGTAGAAGTGGATCTTGTTTATTACAGCTTCAAATTTTGTTTGCACTGTTTGGTTGGATATGGAGACTCTTGTTCTTGTTGAGCAGCATAAGAACCAATACTACAACAGCAGATCTAAGCCACGTGGTCAAGGTAGATTTGGTTCTTCACCTTCTAAGGATTTAAGGGGCATAAATTGTAGGACTTTTCAGACTAGGACAGGTATATTACCAATTCCTTTGAGATCTCCTAGTTCCCCTAAAACACCATCACCTACTAGAAATTCAAAAACTGATAACAGAACTTATGGGAAAACTACTCCTATGACTGCTCCAATTCCTATTAATGCTAAAGCTTTAAGAAATGAGACAACTTTCACTGATGATGCTTTGTTCTCTGAGTTATGGGCTGGACCTACCTACTCAAATTCACCACCACCTAGTTCCTTGCCGATCCCGAAGTTTTCTGTTAGGCCAAAGAGGACTGTGTCTCTTGAATTACCTGGTCCCTCCTCTCCCGAGATTGAAATGCGCCCGGTGGCGAAGTCTGCACCCCCTTCCCCCAGTAGGGATCATTCTTCTACCAGACATCTGTTTGTCAATGCTGATTCTGCTACGAAGACCCTTCGTCGCATTCTCAATCTTAACATCAATGATGAGTGAAACACATGGAGCATTGGGCTCTTGTAAATAAAGTACTTTAAATTAAAAGTTAGTTAGTGTTAGGTGTGTATAGAGACCAAATAAAATTTGTAGTCTGAGTTGGTTTGAGGTTGTGTAGCTTTCAGTAGTGATGGTGCCCTTGACAATTGTAGCTGTGGTGGGTAAACAATCTCCAGATTTTGGAGACGGTAACTAGGTGTGTTTACTTTAGGAATCCGTTGGATCAGGGTTTGCTATAAGGTTGTTCGACTTGATGGGAGCTTCGATGAAAATGGTTGAGAAGCAGAATGATGATACTAACAGGTAGGAGCGGCATGGAATAGACTTGGCTGACTGTGTTTTAATCTACTGGACCTGGTGAAAGATGCATTCGAGTTGAATCCTGATTTTATGATATATAGTTCTAAGCATCGTCTCCTCATAGAATTGTTAACTATCTCTTAATATGTGACCTAGTATATAGTCCTGTTGCATTATAGATTCCAATACTATGTACATACCGTAGAACCTTGCACTTGCAAAAACTGTAGAGTACCCTTTGGTTCTTTACCCCTCCCTTCTTACCATCATCTTCAATCTTTCTATCCTAATTTGTTATCCTTTCTTACTTTCACTAACATTGACAGTGTTCATTACCATTATCTCACTATCCTAGATTATATGATATTTAGTAGTTACTACCTTGCCTACCGATCTATCGTCTCTCTTTTAGTATTTTATTTCCTAGTTACCCTCAACCAGGGTGACAGTTTGCCCCTTCCCGCTTTTCTGTTTTTTTGAAAGAAAAATCGGAAGGGGTTTGGTAGCTTTTGCAGCATCTGCTTCAGTTTTATAGGATCATTCCATGTCACACTACCTGCTAGTAAGCCGTTGATATTTTTCGTTTCTGGTACTCGTAATACTTCTTTCCGTAGTCCTAATCTTCACCTGGCTTACCTTCCACGGAGAATGTTGACTGTCCTCCGCCAAGTTTCAAGGTAATATCTTGCCTGATGGTTGCTCCGATGCTTTCGCTGCATTTTTTTCTCTCGTATTCATGAATTGCATTTATTGAGGGTTTTTTCCGATGTGTGAATCAGGTAAGCAAAACTTTTCCGAGGCTATTCAGTCATAAGCTGTGGTCAGTTGCAAGTCAGCTTTTCTCTATGAAGTCTCTTGTAGCTTATAAATTTGTGTTTCTTTCTTTCTGCTTCTGCAACAAGTGGAACTTGTTTGGTTTGTTGAAATAAAATGTTAGTTACTATTATCAATGCACCCATGTTTTATCATCTGGATCAATACTTGTTCACTTTATTGATGAACTTATATATTTGATGTTGATGTAGTATTGTTTAATCTTAAATTAATTGTTCATATGATATCCTCTTCAAAACACCTCTTATTGTGATATACTTTGAATAGTTTTAGATTATATGATCTGTGTGATAGATGAGAGAGACATAGAATTTGAACTATAATAAATCACTATAAAAGTTAACTACTTTCTTTTTTACTTGATTGTTATTGTGGTTTTAACTTTTAACCAAACATAAATAGCTGTTAATTACATAAAAACCCAAAACGTTAAAAAGAATGTATCTATCCATTTTCTTCCAAAACAAGAGAGGATTGAAATCCGCTTCATTTAATAATGGACCCATTTTTGTTGGCGGAGAAATTAATAGTTTGCATTGTGATACTCTTTAGTCCTATTTATAATATACATTCTAGGAGTTTTTTTGTTTTGTTTTTATAAGGCATTCTATGTTTTTTTAATGTAATAGTCAGTGTTTTTTCTCTTCTTTTTTCTTTATTCATTAATGAGAAACATGTTTGTTAAATTTTCAATAAGAGTTAAAAACATAAAATTATAATGTTATAATATACTTTTTTAAAACAAGAAAATTAACTACCAATTTTTAGTCCATGTTTTTTTTGGGTACTATCAAAGATATTCCTTCACATTATAAGTAAGAAACTGATTTCTTTGGGATCTCGAATCACTAAACCAAGGTCTTAGTCCATATATAGTTAAAGAGAGAAATGTTATCATAAGCACACTATGGATGAGTAATAGATTATTGATAGGTGTTGGAAAGTGAGGCAATAATTATGGTTTTTTAATATCAGATTTGGCTTTTAATCCAACAAAGTTTGAAATTTTGGAATTCTCCCATATGTATTATAATACGTATTAAAATTTCTAATCTTAACAAAATATTCAATTATTTGGACTGTGGATTTAGTAGGTTAACAAATTAATAATTCTCTGTCAATGTCAATTTTTTAATGTTTATGATAGTTTAGTGGATATTTTTCTCCATCGAAAGGTGTGAACAACAAGGACAATAATAATAAGGAATCTTGAGAAAAAAGTAACTAATTAGTCCTTATCTACAATAATGTGCATCATTATCATCAATTCAGATAAGAACAAAAAGAAATCACTATTTTGAGTCTTGCATATACAACATCAATATCAAATAATGAATTTATGCTCCATCATCTAACACCATTTCTTGGTAACGACAATCTTTACTGCAGAAAGCTTTTTCTCCTCTGCAAAACACAACCCAGTTCATAGTTGAAACTCCTTAAAAATAATAAAATATCAATTTAGTCCCTTGATATTGATATGATTAATCAATCTGGTCCCTAACTTTGAACATTGTCAACCAACTTGATCAAATTTACACAAGGACTAGTATGCAAATTCAGGTACTAAATTAATGTTTTATCAAACCAAAAATGAATTAGCAAAGATGAATATTTCACTTTTGCTTTGTAATATGAAGAGTAAATACGCATGTTAGTCCCTAATATTTTTCGGTTTTATCAGTTTAGTCTTTCAAAAAAAAAAAAAAGACCTAAAATGGTCTACAAAAATTCCAAATACGGGTCAAAACAGTTAGTCTCTACCAAGTATTGTAAAACATGTTAAAAAAGACTAATTTGACCCACATTTAAAATTTTTGGAGATTATTTATGCTCTTTTTTTTTTTTGAAAGAGTAAATTTTATGAAGGGCTAAAATGTGTATTTATTCTAATAATATGAAAGGTAGCATTGAAAAATAAGGAAATAAACCTTTACCTTACCTGTAGATAAATATGTCTTTTGTCTGATCAAGATGCTTCTTGCAAGTGTAACAAAAGCTGAGGAAATTCACCAAAGTTGAACCATGAGGCTTATTAGGGACAGAACAGTAGCTTTCCACAATGTAATTATTGAATATATGTGTTGTTCTTGGACTAGGTCCATGGTTAATCACACATGTGTACTCCTCAGAAAGTTCCATCTCACTAAAACTCACAACTTCATCTGCATGTAGAGAATCCTTTGTAACATTATCTGAGTGTTGTGAATCCTTTGACTTGGTTCCAAAATCATCAGAACATGTTTGAAATGGAGAGAATGTGGAAGGTTGCAAAAGGGGAGGAATTTTCACTCTAAGTTTCTTTCCAAAAAGTACCTTTCTATTGGTTTTATTGGCAGAATTCACATCAACTAGTTCATCTTTAACAAGAGCAAGGCCTATTCCTTTTGAATCTATCTTGTCCCATGAACTTCTTTTTTGTGTACTTTGACTACTACTTTCATATGAGAATGGATTCCCAAATGAGCATAATAATGCTCTAGTGTCAAGAATTGATGTTGGGCTTCTTAAAGCATCACCACCTGAGAGACACTTGAAGGTGAAATCTATAAATTTTGGTGACCCAAATAGACACTGGAATGGGTTAGTCTTAGATGATTGAGCAGTGTGATCAGCCACTAAAGCTGGCTTAGTTACTGCTCTTGATCTGTTCCTTAGAAGCATAAGTCTAAAACCAATAAAGAAAATAGTGATTAGATTCAAAAAATGATGTAAATTAAAACATGCAAGGTGCATGAATGAGAAGAAAACATACCAAAATATATAATGATATTACAAGGAAATTACACTGATTGATGCTGCAGGTTGCAATATTTGCAATGAACAACTTTAAGTACTTCAGTGTCAAGGTCTTTTTTAAGACTCTAAGAAAAGAGAGAAAAATGAATCCTAGAGTAGTGGAAATGTTTCTGAATGTGTGACACAAAAACCAAAAGGAAATAAAGAAGGTGAACTGAAAATGTGTCAGGCTAATTGAAATTCTTCTTCAAACTCTGAAGCATAAAAAAGTTAATGATTTTCTTGAAGAAGAAAAGGACTATTCCCATCATAATCACTCTTGTACTATGTACTGTAAGAGAAGGAAAAGAGGGAAGCTTCAGAGTTAGAAGAGACATATATGGAATTTAAAGGAAGGAGAATAAAAAAGAGGTTGTGTGCATGAAAATCAAACTTTAAACAATACTTCAAACTTTTTCTTTTGTTTTCAATCTCGCCTTTCATTTTTTATTCTCTCCTTCTAAATCCTAGCATTGAGATCTTAAGTTCATTTGGATTTGCTTTTCCAGATAAAAAAAATAGTTTTCTTTAGCAACCAGGACTTCATCTACTTATAAAAATGTTATGCATGTTTAGTACATTAATTTTTAGTTGGTTTTTCATTTCAAAACCATAGCTTAATTATAAAGTTAAAAACAATAATTATTTTTGTGTTCATTCTCAGAAGGTCAGTGTATAACATATTATCGTGCATTTCAATAACTCGGATTAAATATGTATGCACACTTGTATAAATCACTTTTATTTATTGATTAACTTGGATACACAGACACCTTATTTGAGAACTTGTAATTTAATTGGAACTTATAGTCTTGGTCTAATAAATTATTTCAATTGGTGCAGCATCCCCATGTGAAATATTCTAGACTATAAAATTTAATCCTATTTGACATTTTTTAAGTAAAAATAGTTTGATCCAAGTCTTTCTATAAGTTTAACTGAATATATTATCGACTGAGTGTATTATATTTAAACTAGTTTGGTTAAACAATAACTAAATTTCATACTTCACCTTTATCAAGGCCTCACTTCACCATTTGTACTATGTTCACAATTTAATCCTTGAGCATTTTATAATGCAACAAAATATCTATAGTATACCATACACTAGCTATAATACATAATGCATCATAGTGTTACACTTTATTATTAATGGTTAGAACGCATTGTTGTATTTTTGAGATTTGATAACTGTCGTGTATATGTAAAAGAAAGTTTGTTGATACAGCTAAAATTGATTAGGATAGTCTCTACATCTTAAAAGAAGATAAATTTTTACTATTACATATAGGAGGGGGAAAAAAGAAAACATATTGTTATCTTGATGGGTCAACAAATAAATTTTTTCATGAGATGTTCATCAATTTTTAATTATGAAAATCGATTCCTACATAAACTTCACATCAACAGTCCTCTATATGTTTATTGTCCTATTCATTATATTTCAAAATATACGATATGATTATAGGAACTATTCCATCACACAAGTGTCATCAAATTTGTGATAATAACCCACTGAAATTACTCTTTCCTAATGGGTCATCATGACAATCTTAATCAGGCTTTATCAGTATTCTGATTCCACTAATACAAAACATAACATAGTGGATTGTATTTGTGGTGGGAAGGTCCCTCAACATGACAAGAATGTCTGGGGACATAAAAGTGAAATAGGATAAAAAGCTTTAGAGCTTGATAAATTGTGTGGGATCAATCCGAAACTTAACCTAATTTTCTCAATTCCAAGCCTTCAAATCCCAGGAAACCATATCAAGGTCCTCTTAGAGAAAGGTTCTCTAGTTGAACAATTCCAGAAGAAGGTGGACCAAGTTTGAAGGCCGATTAAACAAATTTAGACTGGATTGGGCAGGGGCCGCGCGAACGCAGGCCCCCTCTTTCACAAATTATGACATAGGCTCTACCACTTGGGTAGACCTTAGGCTAGCACCCTTCCAAAGTGCAATGGAAGTCACAAGCCTAGGCCATGGGCCTTCTTGATCACCCATTGACCCCGTCCAGGTAAGTATGTTACAATTGTAGTACTCCTTTCTTTTTATACACAATTTACTCCTTTCCCTCTTCTTATGCACCTGATGTGGGACTTCACTGCAACATCTTCCCATGTTCTTACTCAACTCTGCACTGCCTCGCCCATCAAAAACCCACTTCAACTTCTTATTTAGGATCTCAGTAACCAACACTCACAACTCCAAAGTCTAAATTGATTCAGGTAATCAAAATAAGGCTGGGGTACATTCCCATACACATAAAAGAAGAACATGTAAAAGACTTGTTTCATGAATGAACAACAACCTTTATAGTAGTGTCTAAATTTTGCAGTGTTGATCGACCATCTTGCAGTACATTCACCTTTCCTTTAGTCAAAAGAAGCACCAAGGAACAAGTATTTCTGCACAAGGGAGACAGCACCAAAGTGTACATTGCTCTCTAATCTTCTTACGGGATAATTAGTTCTCTTCACTTCCTTACTATCAACTACTACTATATATATTGTGTGTTTTGTATCCTACTGATATTAGGCACACAATTATCTATGTATTTGGAGCTTATTCATTCTACACACTCCCCTAATGTTCATTCGGACACATGTTTATTATGTAGACAACTATGTAGACTCCATCCACTGTACTGTTACTACCCAATTGAAGTTGAACTCTGATAACCCACCAATATCTCTTAAAATGCTCATATCTTTATTCATGCGATTACTACAACCATTGTTTATATATCAATTTTCTTCTTTATCACGACCGAAGACATGGTTGACATAGAATAATTATTGGTCATGTTTACACTCTTCAATGAAATTGGTTTGGTGATTATCTTTGCTGCACCATTTTTCTCTAAATGTCTGTATCTTTTGCAACATTAGTATCGTGTCTTTCCTTGATGTCGATAATATTTTTCTAAATGGTTCGACTTCTTGCATATGCCCCATGAAAAGTATTTGTTTTGATTATTTCTAGAAAAATCTTTAGAAATTTCTTTGTTTCTAGAATGTTCAACATCATAATTATCTATTCTTTAATGTTCTTTATTATCTATTTCTTTGTTTTGATTGTTTATCGTATGATACAGCAGACCTTATATCACTAGATTAACTATTTATTGGTAAATGATGTATGTTTTTGTTAGCAAGACATTATATCCAATCTAATAATATAGTAATAATAATTGCACACTTATAAATTGGTTAGTCCAAATCATCCTTGTAAATTTTAACTATAACATCCAGAAAATCTTCTTCCATGATTTTTATATGACTTGGAGGTTAAGAGAATCACTCAATCATCGCAATAGTTAAGTCTTATGAGTTATAATAAGGTGTCTCTTAGTTATATAAGTATGATTATTCCCCATAAAAATATAATCATCTATAAAGCCTACTCCATTAATAGACCATATAATCATCTATAAAGTTTGAGAGTTGATATTAAATTATTAATTCATATAGTACTACATATAGTACTGCCACCATGGATCTAAATTTTTTAAGGTGGAGGCAGAAGGTAATTTAACCCCTACATAATGTAATCCATATATAATTTCAAAATACAGAAATATTCAACACAAAAGTTCATGTATTCTCTATGAAATTTCAGATTTTGTTAATATTTGATGACCTTTTCATTTTTAATATTATTAAAAAGGTATGTATAAGTCAACAAACAATTATTTAATATTTTCTCTTATCCAATTCTTGGTGATATTTAATTTCATTTGCTAGCATCAGCCATATGTTAATTTTGAAGAAAAGCTTATTTTTTTATATTAAAATTACACAACTATTGATATTTTTTATAATTTGTTAGAGTGTTGTTGAGACTGTTGATATTTTTATTATAAATAGAGATGAGATAAAAACATAAAAAACTTATCAATTGCAGTATTATCAATAAAAAATTTAGATGATAAAATATTTAGGAAATACCAAATATCCTATATTCCTATCAGTTCTATTTATCAACAAAAAAAATCATAAAATCAATAATAATAATAATAATAATAATAATAATAATAATAATAATAATAATAATAATAATAATAATAATAATAATAATAATAATAATAATAATAATAATAATAATAATAATAATAATAATAATAATAATAATAATAATAATAATAATAATAATATGAGGAAAAATATATGGAGTGAATATGAGTTTCATACATTTTTACTATATCGTTTATCATTTATATTTAATTATTATTGATTCTTCCAAAAAATCCAAATGATAGTGAATATATAATAATTATATATAAATCTTTACACTGATAATACATATGTAATATATTGTTTTTTTGATACTAACAAGGGTATTTATCATCCTTTGCATAAAGAATTATTCTCTTTCATTGTGTCATTACTTCTTCAACAAATATTGCTATTAGTAATTGTTGACTTTTTAGTGTTTATTTATGAGGGAGACTCACACCATTAAATCAATATTTTCTTAGTATATATTACACTAACAATGTATGATTAGTAACAATTGTAGGGAAAAAAAGTAGACACCAAAAACATTCCAGCTTTATACATAAATATAATAGGTATACACATTACAAAAATTACATTAACATAAAATTCAATTTTAACCAAAAGGTTTAAATATATGAAATAGGTCAAATTCAATTTTAAAAGTCTTACTTAATTTTGTTTTTGGAATATAGAAAAATCTTAATTAATTTAAGCACTTATTGTAAATTAAAAAAAGTACTGTGCAATTCACAAGATTCTGCCTAAGATTTATCAATAGACCTTACATGACTAGAAATGTGTAGTAATGATATATTATTAATATAAATATTTATATATAATTACTATTTTATTAACTATATATTTAAATTACATTTTTTTAATCACGATTAAATATAAATGTTAGATAACACATAAATAATTATATATGAATGGTGGATAAAAAATTAGTTAAATATCCCTACCTTATAAATCAAAAGGGAGGTAGAGGGGCTCCCCTAATTAATGCATTCATTAATTTGGATTAAAAAATAAAAGCAAGTACATTTATTTTGTTCGCACCACTAAAAGAAAGAAATTAACATTTTTAGTGTGTATGACAGTAATCTTAACAAATGTAGAAACTTTTGATCTTTTAATTATCTTAATGATCTAATTTAATATCGTTTCTAATAATATTATTATTTATTTAAAATTTATCACATTTTAGTATTTGTTGTTTCGTGTTTTATTTTCCCATGCCCATATTTTTATTGAAAAAATGTTTCTAACAATTATTTTCATCGACTTTCACTGATATACGTACCATATAACATATAAAATAAATCGGGGTTTCTATCTATCACTTACAGAAATGAAATAATAAATTATTTTTTATATACTAAATAAATTAATTTAACACCAAATTTCGATGAAGAAGTTTTATTGTGTTTCACATAAGGAGAACATAATTTTTGACTATCTTGTAAGGTATGCAGTTTCAACTTTTATTTTCTCTCTCCAATATTAACAGTAAAATCAAGTGAAGAATATTAACAATGAATTGTCTAGTAGTTAACTTCATATATATTTAGAAAATTCGCATTTTATGATGATAACATTTGTAAAAATATATTTAATTTCCTAAAATTTCAAAAAAAGTAAACAGACACGTGTATGAAAATGCCATTATTAATAATAATTATATAATTTTTCTATATTTTATTTTAATTTTCTACTATATGAAACAACTAAAAAATTACTAGAATTTATATTCGTCTCTTTTGTCAAGTTTTCTTTCCTTATTTTAAAAAAAACCAAACATAGCATAAAAAAACTTTCAAATAAAAAATGCACTTAATATCTTAAAAACATAATAGAACATTTAATAACTTTATTATTTGAGTATAATATCTATTAAAAAATCTCTATCCGAAATGAATGGTAAATAATCATAAAAACTCTACAAACTTTCCTTAACTAGAAAGTGAATAGAAAAAGAAAACCCACGAGGGCAATAGATGCAGAAAGTGAAGTTGTTGAAATTTGAAATATTATTATTTTATTTGTTTAAAAACAGAAACAGAAACAGAAACAGAGAATGTTGTGTATTGTGTTCCATTTTACACAAAACACATGTATCTATCTGTCTATGATGGGGTGACTCAATGAGTGACTCAGTGACAAATTATATACAAAGAACAAAATCAACTGAACTTGTTTTTCGTTGCTACTGCTGCAATTCATGACCCAAATACTTCAACTTTCATTTTTTATAACCATTTTTTGGTGAGTATCTTCATATCTCAATTTTACTCATCTTCCAATTAAAAATAAATATATCTTCTTCAATCTCATCACTGCCTCTTTTCACTTCAATTCCTTTTTTTTTTATTTTTTTTATTTTTAAATTTTAATCACTTGGGTTTGATTGATAATCTAGTTTTAATTATGTCGTTCCCATCTCAAGCGTGATAATCATAATTACTGTTGAATTGTGAAACAGATTGTTGATTTGTCATCTTCTGAAATCTGATGCTTACATAATTTTATGTTTTCTACTGTTTTGATTGGATTTTTTATTTTATTTTATTGATCAGGTAGTTTGTACTCATTCTGGCATATCAGATATTTATTCATTCAGTTTTGGGATTTGAGTCCATGATCAGGTAATTTTTGTGCTATTTTCAGATTAATTTGAGAAATGCCAAAAACCAAAAAGCAAAAAATGTTGGCTTTGATTTATCGGAAACTGATTTTTTGTGTTCCTTTCATTATGTTTTGTTCCAGTGAATAGATAGAAGCAGAAACAGTGACTTGATTAATATTTTATCTCTTGTTGACTTTGTGGTCAACCACACATTTCTGTGGTTCTGGTTTTGCTCCATTGAATCTTTCAAGGATTAAGTCTTATTACAACGTCAAAAGACGAAGTGTTGGTGTGAAGTGATGGCGACTTTGTCTCGTGCGAATTCAAATAGAATGTATTCATGGTGGTGGGACAGCCATATAAGTCCCAAGAATTCCAAATGGCTCCAGGAAAATCTGACTGGTAATGCATTTCATCTCTCTGGATATGGTAGAAATTGTGTTTAACATATTAACATAGCTATTGTTCATGACTTGGCATTCATGGTTCGAGATTGAATTACATCATTTAGTGTTTTCTCATTCATATGTTAAATAAATGTTCCCTACACTATTAAACTAGGAAGTTAATCTAATTGAGTATTTTTCCTCTTTTATTGCTTTGATATCATCATATATATAATATCATTAATACTGAAGTGGACAACAGAAGTATATTTCATGCTTTTGTAATGTCTGGCACAATGATATAATCAGGTGTAGACCTGTTTACAAGTTCACTAGGGACATGTACTCTAGGGACATGTTACATGCACTTTGTGTGGGAGTTTGTATACATGTTAAATGATATCTACCTCCTTTGTTGCATCTTTCTTTTCAATTATATCATTTATTTGCTCAATCACTCGGAAAGATGCCAATACTTTTTTCCCACTACCGTCCATTTGGTGCTCTTTGTTTTTAGACATATTTGAACTTATCACAATGATATCTTCTCTTGCACAGATATGGATTCCAAGGTCAAGCAAATGATTAAGCTTATTGAAGAAGATGCAGATTCATTTGCCAGGAGAGCAGAAATGTATTATAAAAAGCGCCCAGAGCTTATGAAAATGGTTGAAGAATTTTACCGGGCATACCGAGCATTGGCTGAAAGATATGACCATGCAACCGGAGTGATCCGTCAGGCCCATCGGACCATGTCTGATGCATTTCCTAACCAAATCCCTATGATGGATGAGACTGAGGCTGAGCCACGTACTCCAGATGTGGGTCACCCTTCACGTGCATTTCTCGAAACAGATGAACTTCAGAAGGATGCTTCAACTCATTTCCCTTCCATGAAAAGAATTGGAGCTCATACTGAAGAGCTTGATTCTTCTATGAACAAGACAGGTTCCAAACAGCTCGTTGATCATGTCATTACTGGAGAACATGTAAATGTTGCAAAGTTAGCTGGAGGGCATGCTAGAAGGGGGCTCAATTTTATTGGCACACAGGAGAGTAAAGGAATAAACAACGGAAGCCATGACAGTAGGACCCGGGTCTTGTCTGAGCGGGTGACAAAAGCTGAGACAGAAATTTTGGCCTTAAAGAAAGCCCTTGCTAAATTAGAAACTGAAAAGGAAGCTAGCTTGCTTCAGTATCAGCAAAGTTTGGAGATATTGTCTAATATGGAGTTAGAAGTGTCTCATGCACGAGAGAAATCTGAAGGGCTTGATGAGCGAGCAAGTAAAGCTGAATTTGAAGTTCAAGCCTTGAAGCAAGCTCTCACCATATTACAGGCTGAAATGGAAGCTAGTCTAAACCAGTACCAGGAGTGCTTGGAGAAAATATCTAATCTGGAGAAAAATATTTCTTTTGCTCAAAAGGATGCCAGAGAACACAACGAACGAGCTACTAGATCTGAAAGTGATGCTGAGTCCCTAAAGCAGGATCTTGCTAGAGTAGAAGCTGAAAGGGATGATGCCCTTGTCCAACATAAACAGTGCCTGGAGTCATTATCAAAACTGGAGGAGAGATTAGAAGAAGCAGAGGAGAAAGCAAGAAGGATTAATGAGCAGGCTGATAAAGCCGAGAGTGAAATTGAGGCGCTGAAGTTAGAAGTTGCTAAACTTACAGAAGAGAAGGATGATGCAGCTGTCCGTTATGAACAATGCTTGGAGATAATTTCCAGTTTGGAGCATAAACTCTCTTGTGCTGAAGATGAGGTGTGTAGACTAAATTCCAAGGTAGATGATGGGGATGAAAAATTACATAGTTCTGAACAGAAGTGTCTTCAATTGGAAACATCAAATCACATTCTGCAGTCTGAATTGCAGTCTTTGGCTCTAAAGTTGGGGTCTCAAAACGAAGAACTTAGTGAGAAGCAGAGGGAATTGGGTACACTTTGGATTTCCTTACAATATGAGAGATTGCGATTTATTGAAGCTATGATAGAAGATTTTGGATCAGCTGGCTTAGACGCACAGTGCTTTGGGGCATCTGTGAAACAATTTCAAGATGATAACTCAAAGCTGAAGGAGACATGTGAGGCGGCTGACAAAGGTGAGAAAGCATCTCTTCTGGAAAAACTAGAGATCATGGAGAAACTTTTGGAGAAAAAATCTGTTTTGGTTCCAAATTTGAATGCTGAGATGGAGAGTGTCATAGGAAAGGTAAAGGTGTTGGAAGAAAAATGCCAATCTCTGTTTGAGGAGAAATCAACTCTTATGTCTGAGAAGGCCACTTTGTTTTCTCAGTTACAAGCCACAGCGGAAAAGTTGGAGTGGCTCTCAGAAAAGAACAACCTTTTGGAAAATTCAATATTTGATGTGAATGCGGAACATGACGGGTTAAGGGTGAAGTCCAAGATCTTAGAAGACACATGCCAGTTACTTGATGATGAGAAGTCCAGTATCATCTCTGAGAAAGAAACCTTACTTTCACAGTTGAACATCACTCAGAAAACACTGAAAGATCTTGAGAAACAGCACAATGAATTGGAACTAAAGCATTTGGAACTAAAAGGAGAGAGGGAGTCTGCACTTCAAAAGGTAGAAGAGCTACTACTTTTATTATATTCCGAGAGGGAAGAGCATTCCAGAGTTATGAAATTGAATGAAGATGACATAGATGAGAAGGAATTACAAATTCAAACTCTTCAAGAAGATGCGAATAGCCAGAAAAAGGAATACGAGGAGGAACTGGACATCGCTGTACACGCACAAACTGAAAGTTTCATATTGCAGAAGTGCATCCAGGATTTAGAAGAAAATAACTTATCCCTTCTAGTTGAGTGTCAGAGACCTTTGGAGGCATCTAAAGTATCCGAGAGAATGATATCTAAATTGGATAATGACCTTGACGGGAGATTAAAAATAATGGCATGCAAATTAGAAGAAGCAGAAATGGAAAACTCACATCTTAAAGAGTCATTTGTAAGGTCGAATGTTGAACTAAAGTTAGTTGAATCTGTCAATGATCAGTTAAGTTGTCAGATTAGGACTGAAAAGGAATTACTGTCTCAAAAGGAAAATGAGCTTTTGGAAGCATCCATGATGTTCTGTGCTATACAGACTGAGAAAACAGAATTGCAAAGAATGGTGGAAGATCTGAAGATTAAGTATAATGATGCCAAGGGGATACTTGAAGACCAGGCTAATCAAATTTTAAAATTTTCCTCAGACAAGGATCGTCAAAATGAAGAGCTTCGATGTCTTTGTGAAGTGAATCAGAAGCTGGAGTCTGAAATGATGCAGCTACATCAAGAACTTGGAGAAACTAAACTGAGGGAAAAGGAGCTAAGTTATGAACTGCATAAGGGAACAAATGAGATTGAACCATGGGACACTCAGGCTGAAACACTTTATGCCGAACTGCTGATTTCTGCTGTCAATGAAACATTGTTTGAAGGGAAAGTCTCTGAGCTAGCTTATGTGTGTGAGAATCTTGAAAGCCGAAACTACTCTAAAGAGATGGAAATTGAACTGCTGAAAGAAACAGTTAGCAAATTGGAAGGTGAAAATGGAAAACTGCATGGTCATGTAGCTGCTTATGTCCCGGCCGTCAGTGCTTTGAATGATTGTATAACATCTCTGGAGATGCATACTCTTGCACATGCAAGACCTCATGAATATGAAGAATCAAAGGTATTATATATTATTTCAGTATTTGGTTGTGACACTATTGTAGGTTATTAGAGATATAGTTACTTGCAAGTTTGTTATTTCTCATATTGTATATAAGCCACATAGATGATATGATGTAACCAATATATATTTACTAAAATGATTTCTAACCAACTCATCTAACTATATCTCTAATATAGTTTTTGTCCGTGTGCGATTTCTGTTGAGTTTTGACATTTGACACGTTTGGGGTGTGTATCCCAATACTCGTTGCACTCCAGTATGCTTCGAGGCACTGTACCGTACGTTTGAGTTAAATATCCATTGTCTTGTATATCTATTTTTCTGATACTCACAGGCACATAACATTACTTTATAACAACCTGTATCCATGAAAATAGATGTGAAAAATTTGGAAAGTAGCACCTACAATTGTGTCATGGTGTCTGATTTTGCAAATCGTTTCTTGATCCCATCCTTGTAAAATACTCATTTTTGTACAAAACAATAGTTTGCATTGTTAAGATCTTCGTTGATTATACCAACCAACATTCTGAGAACTTGAGTTTTTAGCATATGGTACATTATATCAATGTTTCCCAATTTTCTGTGATGGATCAGTTTCCATATCTATGTGATTAAAAAAACTAGTTTTTCTTCTTCTGTAATTTAGTTTTTCATGTTCTTTGTAGCATTTCCATGCTAGATAACTTTGTAGAAATGTAGGGTGCTGCTTCCTTGCATGTTAATGGAAGGTTATTGGTTGGTGATTTTGAGATAGTGAAATGAACTTCCACGTTTTCAACTTGTAGCCAACTATTATTGGCATTTGTTAAATTCTGGTTTACTTATAATCACTATTTCCAGGTCCAAGATTTGGTAAATCACCGGTATGCCGAAAGCGGTCGACAAACAGGTGAAGATCATACTTTTACGGCACCAGATGCCCTCATGAAATTCCAAGACATGCGGATAAGGATAAGTGCAATTGAAATGGCAGTTAAACATATAAATTTCGAACCCGAGGGTGAAATGAGAGAGGCAAAGCAGCAACGACATGGATTCATTAATGAGATCGAGGATCAGCCAAAAGACATCATGCTGGATCAAATATCTGAATGTTTGCATGGGATAAATAGGAGAGGAGCACTTGAGGCTGATGATAAGATGCTTGAGTTGTGGGAAACCACCGATAAGGATGATACTATTGAAGTTGACAAAAGACATGATATGATGGCTCAAAGAGGAGCAACCGAGGAGTGGAAAAATAAATATCCTTCATCAGAATTCTTGGTGGAAAAGGAGTTGAGTGTGGACAAATTAGAGATCTCAAGAAGATTGACTGAACCACATGAAGATGGAAACAAGAGCGAAGTTTTAGAAATGCTTGATTCTGATGCACAAAAGCTAACAAAGCTTCAAATAACCATACAAGAGTTGATGAAGGTGAAAATTACAGAGATGGGTAAGAAGGGAAAACATGTTGACTACGATTCCGTGAAAGATCAGCTTGAAGCTGCTCAGGAAACCATCAGAAAGTTGTTTGAGGCCAACCACAAGTTAAAGAAGAATGTGGAAGAGGGTAGAATGTCTTTTGACGAGAAGGCTGCAGTTGAGTCTGGTGAGATCGGAAGTGTCAGCAGAAGGAGAGTAACGGAAAATTTGCGCAGAAAATCGGCGGAAAAATTAGGACGGCTGCAGCTGGATGTGAAAAGACTGCTGTTTGTGCTTCTGAAACAGGGTGGTGTAAAAGACAGCAAAGAAAAAGCAAAAGTTGCTGATCATCGCAGTCCAAGAGTTATTTTGCGAGATTATTTCTATGGTGGGATTAGAGCCAACAAAGAAAAAAAGAGAGCACCGTTTTGTGCATGCATGAAACCTTCCACCGTGGAAAATTGAGTCGCCAAGCATCTATGAGGCAGATTGTTAGGATAGTCTAAAAGGTGCATGAGACAATTCAGATGTTAGCTTTCTTGTTTATACATTTTCCTTCCTATATGGTTTAAGACTTTACATATTTTGGTGCTGTACATTTTTGTGCTTCATTCATTCACTCAGAAGAGGCTAGGATGGATTTTTATCCATTCCTCCCTTCTAACTCAGAATAATGTCCTCCCTCTTTTTCTATCCATGGTTTACATGAGAGATTCATGTTTTGTTTATTGCTTGCTTTAATATTGTGGTGCCATGCACTTGCCTTCATCTTTTTGCTTGTGTCCTAAGAATCCTCATTCAGCATAAAATGCAAGAGCTGTAACTCTTGTGATAGCATAGCATTATTGAACAGGAACAGCCTCATCTGTTTACATTTTCTTGAATTTCTTGGTGCATTGCCATTGAGCATAAGAATAGAATCATTCAATGTTCCCTATTACAGGATATGCTACCTAGTGGAGGGTACAGAACAAGTCCTGTCATAGAAGCTAATGTGCATTATTCAGCTGCAGTTTAAACCCATATCTGTGTACACGAGGCTCTCCACAAGCTGAGAAGCTGTTTCAAGAATTTGAACTTATAACTTCATAGTTATTGAACAATAACCTTATCGTTGTACAAAACTAACCATCTAATTTTTTTTAGGACATCGGAAATAAAACAAAACAAACTAACCATTTAGTTTAATTGTAATATATAAGAAAAAATACATTGTGAGTGGTTTATGACTTATTTTATTAAACAATCACTTTTCTAAGTGATATTCTGAAAATAATTCTCATGTGATCATGTGGAACAACAAAACAATATTATTATGGTAGTAGTAGTTTGCAATCAAATAAATATTGAAAACTTAACCTTACTGATTAAGTATTTTGGTACGTTTTTTAGATAGAAAAATCATATATTTGCAAAGATATACTTCCAGAGTTTCAGTTAATAAAATGGTAATAATTTTAAGGAGCTGCTTGAGACATGAGAACTTTTTATGCTTCTCCTTTCTTTTTTTCTCAGCCAATTCTCTTCATTTGTTTTTTAAGAAAGGTGGCCCCCATAATTTCTCTCATGTTATTTCCCATATTTTTTTAAAGAGAATTGTCAAGTATCAATGTAAAAACAATTTTTTTTGGTAAAGAATGAACGTTAATTTGTCTTTGCTCTTTGGGCTTTTTTTATGTTCTAACTCTGTAAGAAAAGTAAAATCATTTTGGCTTTCAAAGTGAAAATGGGAGACATTCAAAGTTAAAAAGGGAGGCAATTGAAAAGTTAAAAATAGAAAGAAAGAGTATGCACACTGAAATATATAAGTGAAAGTTAGGAGAATACATTTAATGCATTATTTGCTAATAGTCTCTATAAATAAAGTTACATTCTTAAATTCATAGATCTCAAGCTCATCAACTAATATAGGAACATTATACATCCATATGAATAGCATATAGATGTCTTTTTTTGGTTGATATATTAGTTTTTTTGTGTGTTGATATTCTCTAAATAGCACAATGCAACAAATGTGAGTGAGTTTTTCTGCATGGAGAGGTCATGTTTGGTAAATAATGCAAAAGGAAAGCACTTGAGTCATAAAAAAGAAGGGGTAGAAAAAGAAAAGGAAGCCTACATAAACTACTTTGTTGTACAATGAATTAACCAATAGGGGTAGTAGATCTCACTTATGTGGTCCAAAAGAAAAACAAATTTTTTTGAGTAAAAGTAAATAATTTGAAAAAAAAATCTTCTGAAAAGAACAAGAAAGCATATTTAAAGTGTAATTGAAATAAAATCCAAAGGAAGCATTTATCATTGAGAAAACAAGGCAAAAAGAATAAAGTTGATATCTTTTGTCAGGTATGAATGAAGGACATAACAAAAAATACTCACAAAACCAAAAAGCTAAAGCTGATAATATGTCATACCCTTTTCTTTGATCTCTCTTCAGAAAATAATGAGATGAGATTAAAGATTATTTTCATGCCCTTAAGTGAAATAAATTGAAAAAAAAAGCAGTATATGATGACGTATCTATGCATGCGCATTTTAACACAAGTCCTATTCTGGAACACAGCCAACACTATGCAGAAAAATGTTTGTGCTAAGAGTTGTTTGGACTTAGTATTTTGTCGGTCTTGGATGTTGCCAACACCTATGAGAAGAAGGAACAACATTACTGAGTTAAACCCTTAAAGCCTTTAAATGTCAGAATAAATCACTACCTTTCTTCAATGGTTACATAGATACATTGCTTCAATCTTGTTAAATAATATTTGAAAGGATAGACCCATGGTTTGTTCATGTGATCACTATGACCTCATATATACTTTTCTAACTAGACATGAAGCTCTTAAGGTATTTACCGATGGAATCTGGATACATAAATTAATATTTTATATTATTTTGGGAAATATTATTGATTAAGGATATGATGATAGAGTCTTTTTAGGATATAGAATCTTTATTGTTTCCATTTGGAACACGAGTATATGGATCATCGAGATAGATTCTTTTTTGTATTTTAAATTTGTAATATTCTATTATTACAAGAAGAATGGTTAGTCTTAATGATTAGTAATTGAAACAAGTCACTAATAATAGCTCAATAATATGTGAGTAAAGATGAATGATGAAAATCTTTTTAAATATTCAATTGAATAGTGTTAGGGTCTACTAGAGGAGCTAGTAAAGGTACATGTGATTGTTAATGACATTTTCACCAAAATTCTCCCTATGTCATAGTCTCTAGTATATAGCACAAAAGCATACAACAGTACTTTTTCTTTATTTCTTCCAACTACATTATTTAAACACTCTACTCAATTATTAGAAAAGTATTTCCTCATTCCTTTACAGTGTAGTCTTCATAACAAAGTACTTGATGTTTGACCATTCCTTAGACCCTTCAAACATTTCTTTAAATAGCCGACTTATATGTGGTTCTCTTTGGTACTGATATAAGTACAAAATTATTATTTGTTATAACTCATTCATATAAGTGAGTATACATTATCAATTATTCTTCGACCAATTCGCTATAAAAAGCTTGGAAGAATAGAATGGCACCTGTCTAAACAAAAGTGAAATGGAAAGCAAGTTCAGAATAAGTTGTCACAGAAATGAGTTGGTTCAAAACAATGTTACTCATTTTCCTGAGAGTCCAAGAGTACCAATGGAGTTTCTATCAAGGTCATGGAGTGCTTCTTCTCTTGAAGTCTCAAAAGCCCTTCAACCATCTCAAACTCATTCTTCTTCTTTGAAGCCTCCTAATTCCATTCCTGAAGAAACTATAACTGGAAACCAATTCTCTTTTGCTTCCTCTGCTACTTCACAGCTTGTCCTTGAACGCATTATGTCACAGTCCACAAGAGAGGTTTTTACTTCTAACTCTAACACTGTTTTTCAGTCTCACTTTCTTTCATCAAATCACACATATATATATATATATATATATGAGAGGAGGGATCCGTTTACACCCGAGTTTCGTGTGTGACTGTAACAGGAAGTGTCTCCATTAACATCAGGTAGATTATCACAGAGCAGTGAACCTTTGAATGGTGGTGGTTCTCTAACTGGAACAGATAGTCCACCAATTTCTCCTTCTGATGAGTATGATGATGTTGTTAAGGTATCTCTCTAGACTCTCTTCATTTCTTCTTTTACCTTTTTCTATTCAGTGGGACCCTCAAGGTCAAGGGTCAGTAGAGTAGGTTGGTGAAGTGAACTAACTGTACTTTTGTTGTAAACAGTGCTTTCTCATAAGTGATACAATACTATACTCTTGCAAGCTCATATTGTAAATTTTATTGGAAGACAGTTTCTTTATTGTATCATTCTTATTTTTTGCTTTTTTGTTTTTAAATAAGAACAATTTTCGGTTGTGCTATAATTTTTGTTTACTCTTAATTTTGTTATGCAAGGTAAATAGTGCTTTATTTTATTGCATTGTTATGTAAGACAGTGCTTTATTTTATTGCATTGTTAATTGTTATGCCATTCTCCTGCCAAACTTACTTTTCAGTGCCATATTTTGTTTTTGGTTCCGTGATGAACTACCACTACTGCTTCTATTGCTTTCTTGTATGAATCTGGAAAATTCTGTGCTTGCTTTTGTCTGCTCTTAGATAAAGCTTAACAACAGTTAACATATTGGTGTTAAAAGGGTTTTAATAGCTTAAGACTATTTTCTTATTACAAGAAACCTAAAGAAAAATAAAATATGTAAAAGACAATATACAAAAGAAAGAAAAAGGACCCCTACTAATGTACCTGCTTCACATAGCTAAGCTTATTTTAGTTCCCATGACTACAAAAAAGATATTGCTCACTATTGGTTTTTCCATCATGGTTAGGATAGGATCAACTTTATTACCATTAGACCATTAGAGTATTGAACTTTTGATGTTGCTAATTATTATGATGAGATGAGATGTGTAAGCATGGTTTTCAGTCAACTTTCCTGCTTGGTGATTGATTCACAATAGGACAAAGAGACAAAGAGTTTGACTGTCCAGTGTACCTTATATCCCACATTCACTTAAACAACTTTCCTATTTTGGTAGTTTTTCTTGGTAGGGATAAAAAGTCTAATTTAGCCATTTACAAGAAATAATAGGTGCTGGCATAAGCAAGAATAATGAAATCAAACATTGGAACCAATAAAAATGAACAACATAAATGTGAGAAAAAAAGGACATGTCATGTGCCTATGACTTATGAGTGACAACCATGAATATTGTCAGCATATTTTTTCTTATGGAACAATTTTCTAATGCTAAATTTAACAATTAATAAACAATGCATTGTTGGAGAACCCAAAGAAGGATTAATTCTTGGCTTCATCTATTTATTGCAGTATCTTAAGGCAAACAATTCCATTCACTCATTATTCAATGGTGGAAGAGCCATGAGTGGTGGTACTGGCAGTGCCACTCCTTGTTCTGGACCTAAAACAGTTGGAAGGTGGTTGAAAGAAAGAAGAGAAAAAAAGAAAGAAGAAAACAGAACTCATAATGCTCAACTTCATGCTGCTATTTCTGTAGCTGCAGTAGCATCTGCAGTTGCAGCCATCACAGCTGCAACAGCAGCATCATCTGCAACCAGTAAAGATGAGAAGTTGGTCAAGACAGACATGGCTGTGGCTTCAGCAGCCACATTAGTTGCTGCACAGTGTGTTGAGGCTGCTGAATCAATGGGAGTTGAAAGAGAACACCTTGCTTCTGTGGTTACCTCTGCTGTCAATGTCCACTCTCATGATGATATCACAACTCTTACAGCTGCTGCTGCTACTGGTAGAGCTTTGTGCATTTTCCATAGGCATTGATGTCCTATAATACTGAATAGTTTTTCTTATAGAAAAGAAACCATTTATGTTAATGCCCTTAAGGATATATAACTTGTCTCACATTCATGTATGCATGCATAGGTTGTGAGAGATATAGTAATAGACATAGTTCTGTTTCTTTTCTTTTGTATGCAGCTCTAAGAGGGGCAGCAACCTTGAAAGCAAGGGCATTGAAGGAAGTGTGGAATATCACTACAGTGACACCAATAGAGAGAGGCATAGGGATTGGACTATGTGGTAAAGGCAATAACAGTAATTCTAGCACCAGTGATAGTGGGGAGATTGTGAATGGAGAAAATTTTCTAGGTGCATGCAGTCAAGAGCTCCTTGCTAAGGGCAGTGAATTACTGAAAAGAACTCGAAAAGGTAATGTCAACAACAAATGCAACTACATCATATACCTACCCATTATTCTATTTTCTGAATTGCAAATTATTTGAATATATTTTGGTCATTATTGTAGGCGATCTTCACTGGAAAACAGTTTCGGTTTATATACATCGAACAGGCCAGGTAATTTTTGGTTGAAAGATTGATATAATATGGAATTGGAGACAGTCCATTGATCAAAATTACAAACATTACAGGTGATGCTGAAAATGAAAAGCAGACATGTTGCAGGAAACAATACTAAGAAGAAAAAGAGTATGTTTCCATTAGCTTCATGACTTTATTATGCTTGTTTAGAGGCTTCCTAACTATTAAGATTTAGAAGGAATCACAAGTTGTGTTCTTAAATTTGCAGATGTTGTGTTGGATGTGTGCGCGAATTTAGCAGCATGGCCAGGGAGGCATCTGTTTGATGATGGTGAAAAAAGAAAGTATTTTGGATTGAAGACAGAATCAAGGGGGATTGTGGAGTTTGAATGCAGAAATCAAAGAGAATATGATATATGGACTCAAGGGGTTTCAAGACTTCTTTCCATTGTTGCACAAAGGCAAAACAGATATGGGAATTGAACAAGTCTCTACCTACTGCTCACTGCTGAACTTAATCAAATTATATGTATTTAGTTTATTGGTATCTCTGTTTTTCAGGAACAACTAATGGATTTTGTAACTCTAGAGTGAACTTACTATCTGATCTCTAAGTTTCTCCAATGGTAGGGCTTTTATTTATTTATTTGGTTTTTTTAGCATCTCGCATAAGAAAAAAAATCATATTCATATGTAATACACCCACATACAAGTAGATCTAATAGGATTTGACTATTAAAATTGATTTGAATGTCCTTAACTTTATATAATCTAACCTAAAATCATAAACAAATAAACAAACGCAAACAACTTAATTTTTTCAACATTCATTGCAACACAATTATTGGATGAATTTCATAATGGAGCTACAAATAAAAGTGAACCATATATTTAATAGATCCAACAAAAAATCATTTAGTAATAGAAAATGTGTCCACATTGCTTAATTATACACTACTCTAAGTAATACTCTTGCAAGAGGAAATTATAAAACTTCCTGATCAAAAGAATACATACACACCTAACATGATAATGTATTTTACAGTAATATATTTTTGTTTAGAAATACACATTACGAAATACTATACAGAATTTCAACTTGTCCCCATCTGGTCCAAAAGTCAGATATTTACTCCTATATGATTTTTGCTCCTGCTAGCAGTTATTTGATTTTAGCTAGCAAGAACTATCATGTTGTCAAGCTTTATACACGTACTCATTTCCTGTATAGGACTCTTCAGATTAGTAATAAAGTAGCACAAACTATTCACCAGGAGAATGAATAAAAGTGTAAGACACTGGTCCTTGTTTCCCATACATACAATCATGTTTTTGGGGCAGGTTGGAAATAGGGATGTTGTAATGCCTCATCAACACTGAATCGATCCTCCTACAATTTTAGCACAAATCTTCATTAATACAGCAGTATCTTACTAAACACAGCGATTAGTATTATTAGCTGTCTTCTGTTCTGTTCTTCTTGGGGGATTAGTTTATGATCAAGAGTCTAAAAACCCTGATCAGGAGTAAGTTTAAAATTTAGTTAAAAAAATTCAATAGTCTCTGAAAACATTGTTTCGTCCTCAATTCACTATCAACAACTAATTGGTAACTTACAGAACAAGAAATCACATTTATCACTCCATATGGATACTTCCATCAAGTTGTTGATGGACGATCCAATATGAAGCCTTTTTCTTTCTTTCAGGGACTCATTTCCCCCTTCATTTCAGGCACTAGAATGATAAATTTTGTCTGTCAGAGACTAACTGAAAACTACCTTAATAGTTAGACCAACATAAGGTTTTTTTTATCAAACTTTAAAAACACACCCCAGAAATAAAGGGTGTAGTACAGCTTCACCTAGGGCAATCAAACTTAAGTGATAAGACCACCACGGTAAAGGATTTAGATAGTTTCTTCAATCTAACACTTTTCTGAAGTTGGAAGGATCACAAAAATGACAAGAGATCAATTTTAATCAGGAAACTTACTGGGTCCCAGAGTAACAGATGGCGCACTAACCGTAAAGCCCAGATATTTGAAAAACTGCACAACTAAGAAAAATATAATCACGGCAGAACAATTGCACCAAGGAAGAAAACTAGATGTATATGACATGCGCAAAATGAAAACATCAGAAGATAGTGAGCTGACCCTATCTTAAGAGGATCTCGACTCTTAATTTGACGAGAAAAGAATTCTTCAGAACACTTCCAGGAAGCAGGTGAAACTCCAACCTGCATTGAAAAATTATATCATTAGGACAATCTTCAACATATATTCAAAATAGAGAAGTACTTATACAGAATCTTTCCAAAAAAACCATTAGAATAGCCTCATCTAGAAACAATCAACCAAAAGTCCATCATCCCCGAGGAATGAATTCCAAGATTTTGATCCATCTAGTTGATCCCACCTAGTGGGATATGACTTGGTTGCTTCAGACTAAGATGAACAGATATTGTCTACATTGATATATGAGGAAACCAATATCTTTATTATAGTATATCAAAAAATTATTCCAGTTAAGATGGTAAACTTACTTGGTTCACTGTATGATACTTTTTTGAGGAACTTCCAGAAATCCCAGGGATTAAGATACACAACTCCATGAATGATCTAAGTCTGCCACCACATTAATAATAAAAAAAGTTAACATTTAATTCCTCATAGACACAAGAAACACAAACAATCATTTTAGTCTCATAACAAAACCAATGTCCTATTTATACCAGCAGTAAATCCTAGTCCTAATTAAATAATTAGGATAAGAAAACAAATCAGAAAATATAAATGTGAAAGAATCCTAAGATCGTCTAAGAAATTCTAAAATATTTTATGATACGGTAATGATATTATGAGATATTTTTGTAAAAGACTGACTACTTGTGTGCCAAAATCCAACCAGATGTTAGAAACCATTAGAGTATATAATTAGTACACTGTATTATAGTGTAAATGAACGGTTAGCTCATAGCAGAGCAGCTGCCATTTAGTTACGGCCAGCTATCATCAGTCAGTTAGTGTAACTGCTTCTGCAAACAGAAAAGCACCTAAGGGGTAAATTCACTTTGAATTTGTCACAACTTACAAATAAACTTTTGGTTACAGCCTTCTGAAGGACAAACTTACTTGTATGCCAGCTCCTTCACACCCTCATTCCAGCCCTCAAGTTGCCGGTCCAGAAGAGCACGTGTAAAAGCATTTATCTGGAAAACATTTGGTGACCCTAAGACCAACTCTAACATCACAACACCAACACTCCACATGTCATATCTGTCATAGCAGAAAGATCACTTCATCAGTTGCAGGTGCTAGTGTTTATACCTATCAAATGAAGCAGTATATCATCCTTTGCAAATGAGATAAAATTACAGAATGGAGATGTGTATGGATTTTGCTCTTAAAAAGGAAAAGTTTTGAGTAGAAAACGTCGATTTCATGCAAAGCAAGACATACTTCAAAGTCGAGCTTCTTGGCCCTTGATACCATGTAGCATTTAGCAAAGCTTCAGGAGGTGTATACTCATAAGTTTGTTCAGCTCTAAAGAAACAAAATGCACACACTTACCACAATAATCACAAAATAACCATAATAATAATAACTAGAAATCAGTATGTAGAAAAGAGGAGCCAGATACCTAGAAGGTCCAGTAGATCCATATAGATGTTTTAATGTGAATTCATCAATTCCACTACCAAAGTCGATAATTCGCCTAAAAGAATCACCAGCAGGAAATTAAATTCAATAAGCAACACAGCAAACCATGCACCAGACATACATAAACACACAAATAGATGATGGATATCTAAACCAAGTTTTTAGGATAAGCAATACCCTAGTTTTCTTGCCACCACTGAAACCAACAATTATAAGTTAGATAATACATTTGAAAGAAAGAGAGATTGTTCTCAATGCAAGGAAGTTAGCCAATCATATATGGCTGTTGTACTTACCCCATATATCACAAGGGTGAATTTAAAGCCTATAAATACCTGTTAGATTAATATAGTTGTGACCTGTTAGTGTAGGTAGCTATCTGTTAATTCAGGTATATTACCTCCTAGTGTAGGTTAGCTATGACAGCTACCAACAGCTGTCAGTAGCTTAAGTCACTACCTGTATATAGTGACTCTATATATATGCTTTATTCAGTTTTGGAATAACATTTTTCAGTTACCCTTCCCTCTCTTTCTCTTCTCTCTCCCTCTCTCTCACTTTTCTATGATTCTAAATTTCTAATAGTACCTTAAGAATGGATTCTAAGACAAACTCAACTCTTCAAGAACCAATCATGTATTGCAAATCTACTACAGCACATTCTGAGAGTCATTATAACTAAGGAGAACTGATACATAACTCACAGTAGACCTACTCTGACTAAATAGCTAGTATGCAGGCAACAACACATCTCTTGTAGAGTTATTAGCTTAAGAGATGATGAACAACTTATCACACAGAAGGAACTTTCCAGAATATCAAGCCATTCAAAAATGGCCTCAAATACACATCTTAATTTTTTACTGAAATTTATAGATTACAATGTTGAACAGAGAAAAGGTAAAACAAATGTGTCAGAAAGAAGTGACAACTGATCTACTTTTTTCCATATCCAAACAGATAGGAAGTCATACTGAAGTAGGCAAAATCAGTCCCACACACACATATATGGAAGTTCAAAACTTTTACCATCAGCTTTTATTTAAAAAGGGTAAAAAAAACAGGATGCTAAAGTACAGGATACTTCACCGTACATTTTGGTGGAAAATTTATTAATTTTAGTTGGAATCTCTTTCAAGCATCTCCCAGTCTCTTGGTCTTCAAAGCATATCACCATATTCTCTTAAAAAAAAATCACAAGTCAGTAATTTTTTACAGAAAAGCAAATGCTTTAAATTGAACATTGCACAATAATAAAAAGAAAATTCAAACATACATACATCTAAGGATCACCGATGGTAAGCTTGTTATTAACTATGGATAAAGGAACAACATAAGTTTAGTATACTAACAACTAAGCATCAAACAGACACGAGAGACAGCATTCCCAAGATTTTAGATAAAGATTAGCTTAAATAATTTTGGTGCCTATAAATATGATTTTTTGGGATACATTTATTTGTTTTTATCCCTCAGTGACTAAAAGCACAGGATTTTTGGTAATTTAAGGGGCTGAAAATGAATAAAGTTTAAATAGGGACTAAAACAAAAAAAGCAATACTGACAGGTATTAGAAAATAACAGCTAGTAGTAAGCTTGTAAGCTAACTGTACATGTTAGTCTTACCTAGAAAGTTTGTTATACTGCCAACTCTGTAAGTTAGGCTACAGTTAGGAAGCAAGGCTTAGCTCTAGCTCTATAAATAGAGCTAGCCCCCTATTGCAACAGATTAACTTTTCAGAAATAAAAAAAGTACTTTTCTGTTTTCTCTCTCTCTGAGTTACTTTCACAAAAGGTACCAAAAATTGCTCAAATTAACAGATTTTGTTTAAACTTATTTTTTTTTGAGTAAACAGAGGAACCCAAAATACAGATAGATTTTCAGTTTACCTAAAAAAGAGTAAAAAAGAAAACTGAACAAAGGAAAAGCATTTGATTAGCATTTACACTAACTGCTGGAAAACTAATGGCCTGAAATTCAACTGTGCCAGCTAAATGATATCCTACTGATTTTGTAAAACAGTATTCTAATAACTTAGAAAATCAACATACTTATACATGTGGTCTAGGGAACTGATGGAGCACTTGTGTGTGGTTGTGTCTGGACCTCTGGCAGATTAGATATGCAAAAATGGACAAATTGGAATCTACATGCATTTAGAAAGAAGAAACTAAGGAAACATATGACATGGGCAACCTATGTAGTTGCTCTTTATCAAATGTGGATGGAAATGAATAGGAGAAGCTTTCAACAAAAGAAAATGAATCATGTTCAGGTGTATACCAGAATCAAAGGAGAGTTGGCTATTTGGTTTTTTCATTGTTAATCTAAGCTAGATGACTGGCATGGTCCATTTCATTGTAATATGGTTAGAGCTGAAATGGAGATAGCTACGAATTGTTATCTGTCTTTGGGGTTTTTATAGTCTCTTTGAATCCCTCCTACAAGGTGGTAAGGGGGATTAAAACCTTTGTATTTTGTGGTACATTTTGACTGTGGTAACGAAAGCTTTTATTCTTACAAAAAACAAATATGTATAATTGCCCCATGCCTTACCAGGCTTAATGTCCCTATGTGTGATATTACGATCGTGACAAGACTTGAGCGCCATCAACTGAGCAAACAAAAAAGAGAGTTTTTCAACAATAATGTTAATAGACAAACAGAATTTCCATACATCCGTATCCAGAGAAATGGAATTTCCCCCTTTTACGTTGACAATAGGGATAAAATTTATTATAAACAAACAAAAAAATGGAGATATTCGAATCCCAATCCTCCCAAACTCTCCAACAAACTAATATACTCACATAATAAATGTTGACCATGTGGTCAGGGCTGAAGCTGAAAAATTAAAAGCGGAAAAATTGGGAAAAATTGAGAAGTTATATTTCTTAATGAAAACCTCATCACATGCTAACCAATCTTTAAGTTATTAATGACAAACTTTTCAGTTTTCACCTGAAAACATATGATGAACATGTTTATAATACACCACAAAAGAAAAGAAAGAAAAAATGTGCATATAATTGAATAGTTAAGATGCAAAAACCTGATTTTATTATGCTAAGATGTTACACATTGATGTTGCACTTACACTATATTTTTATCATTTTCCTTTATTTCTTTTTCCTTTCGCTCTCTTCCAAAAATAATTTATTTTTCCACGTTCACTGGGTACCATTGCCGAGTCACTTTTGCTTAACACCAATAAACAACAGCAATCATTTTAATAACACAAATAATAAAAATAATTTCGACAACAGTATCACTAACCAAAATACCCATGGAAAGGAGATATAAAGGCTAACAGGACAACACCCATGGAATCTACATTGAAGACATACCAGCTGCCAGATAAGGTTGCGCATTTCCTCTTGACCTTCTTCTGTTGTTTTCAACCAATGCCACCACTTTGATGGGCGAAGTATCTGAGCATGCTCTGCTTCCTCATTTTTTTCTTTGTCAGCAGTATTTGCATCTTCCACAGTATACAAAAGTTTAGACAATGACAAACCTTCATAACTGAACACAAGCCATATTTCATTTGATCGAGACTCAAAAGACTCCACATATCTTGCAATGTGTCTCAAACCTTCTTCATGTATGGCTCTTTGATGCTGAAATTTGCTTGGAAATGAATTCTCAGAATCAAATTGTGATGTTTCCAAGACACAGTTTGATTTTCCAGCTGATAATAGATCTTCAAAGCATGTAGAGGCATTTAAGAAGATTTCTCCAAAATGCTTCTCCCTCAATCCACTTAAGTAAACCGCAGACCCTCTCTCTACCTGATTAGTACATTTAAGAGGTATTCATACTACAAGTTAACATATTCATAATTAAACAAACAGTGCCTCGTAAAAATAAAACTTATTTTAAAGTGTAGGCAAAACATATAAAGAGAACCAAATCTCAATAGACATTCCAGTTACAAAAATATAACGAGTGATACCAATGCAAGTAAAAACTGAAGAAGGTACAAAAAATCTATTCCAAACATTTGCAGACAAAATTATAATTACTGAAACTACGTAACACTAAAATAACACATCTAACTAATAGATATTGACTAAAAGGAATCACATCATTAAAAAAGAGATAGAAATGGAGGAGCCAGCTACACCCAGATCCAAAACACAGATGCAGGCAGAGGAGCAAACTCAGTTAAAATTGAAAAAATATGCCACTTTCTACCTGGCTAAATAACCAACACATCACACATCAATAATACAATGATACAATTTCCAAGAATGGCTATCCATCCTCCAAATAGATTAAAGAATAACTGGGAGGTGTAGTTGTTTAAATAAGTATAGGCAGCAGACTTATGTCATGTTAATCATGTTGATGCACCAGAATAAAAGGTATAAAATCCTTTCTTACAACACACGATGCACATTGACTACTAAAGATATTTCTTGCATTGAAACCATTAAAAGCAGTTAAAGTTCACTGAAATGTATTACCATTATACGTTTCAAAATGTACAAAGTGTAGTTAGAAGGACCATCATGACAATCAGGAAAAGTCGAGCTGCTGTTTCTATTATTGTCATCCTTGCTCATTTCTGCAGCATTGCTACCTTGATTACAATTCCAATGAAAAGCTAACCATACTTCACCATATGATCCACGACCAAAACTCTTCTTTAGTACATACCTATATACCAAAATGCATATTGGCTTAATATCGGGCTGCATAAGGATACTTAAAAGCATCAAATTTACAATAACACTGTTAGCTCTCCTCTCATGCAATGAAACATAATGGCAATCATGGTTGTACTGAACTTCCATATAAGATCAAAATTAGGAGACTCTAAAAACTGTATGGACTTAAAAAGTAACTTGCCCAGGAGATATTAACCCAACTATTTTTTTCCTAGGAACTACATTGGGCTGTAGATGTATAATGCATAGGAACTCAAAACAGATATGTTTACCTTAAATCAGGCATTGAATAATCAGAAGACCCATTATTTGGATCAGTATCATGTAAAGGAATCGATTCAAGAAGACCAATAAAATTAGCAAAGCCTTCAGGATTTATGCATTGGTCTTTGTCTTCACTGCCAGTCAGACCAGGGAGAAAGCAAAAGTTTTGGTTATTGTACAAATGTAAAGGACCGCCTACTTCTGCAAAGGAATCAACCAAAGAGTATTTAATTGTCAAAAGATAAAATAAAATTAAACTAAAAACAAATGCAAGACCATAACAATCATAAGATTATGTGATTAGATAATATGACACCTTTGCTTACCAGAATGTTGATGAAGGGCATCTGGTAAAGGCTGAGGTAGTTCATACAAATAGTCTTCCAAGTCAGTCTTATTGGCAGACTGCTTAGAATCCACCAATGCATCAAGATTTTCAGATAAATAAAAACATCCAAAATCACCACGTTTCACTTCTACCTATCATAAAAATGAAGCCAAAGGTATTAATTCAAATTAATTTTAACCAGAGGGAACTCTATCTCAGAGTGCAGCAATGATTTATTATGATACTTAAAGAATATACCGAGAACAATGGAAATTTCTTTAGGACAAATAAAATGAAGATATCAAATTCTCTAAAATGAAATTCATGAATCTGAATGCCAATAGTGGAACTTAAAAAGCAAAATGTATTTTTTGGTAGCAGTGTAACAATTTTCAGCCAAAAATGCTTATAAGATGTACAAAAAAATACATAAAATACATGTCACAGAATAACAAGAAGTTTACAGTCAAACTTCATAAATAAATAAACTTCCTGTCTAATCTCACAGAAGGATACAAATCTGTAATTCCCCTCTCCCGTCCCCTCAGCCCCTATAAACACTAATAATTAACAAAAATAAATAAGTTCAGTTTCCTTCTTTTTTGGGGAGTCTGCAATCTTGTATTGGGGGACAGGATAGGAAGGACATAGGATGAGTCCCTCATAAAAAGAGTGCGACTTAAAATTCCACGATTCCAAGTAAACTACGTTGGTCCTCTTCATTCATCCAAAGTTCCAAACAATAATTATTCACTCCCAAGCAGCAAAATTTACTAGAACACCAAGTTTCCTCTTCCAAGAATCCAAGTACCAACAACAATGACAAAAATCAGTGCCACAACTGATGCAAATATTTCTGAAGAAATACAGCATAAGAGTCCCCTGACTTCAACACACATAACAATCATCTTATAATTTACAGATTGAAAAAATACTATCGATCTGCTCAGGAAAATAAATTTACTCCTTAATTTCATCAGGGCATTTTATTGAGAGATGTTAGATGTATACAAAATACAGAGAAACTTGACAATAAAAAATTTCCATGGTTTTAAGTCATACCAATATGCGTTTAAACTTGGCATCCACTGGATGGTGATGCTCCAAGTGCATTAGACCAAATGTGATGTCATTAGCTGAGCAAGTTCCAGAATAATAAATTAGTTAATAAGTATCAGTAATAAGAACACAAGCTACATATAAAGGACTAAGATTTCATATTAATATCTCATCATTTTGAGTCAATTCTCTCTCTTTTCCTCCTTTCATACAGGTTTCTAAGACCTGACCAGTTTCATTCAGTTAGTGACAGTTACAGTTTTTGATTCAATTTTTGCCCTGCTTCACTTCCCTTCTCTCTCACATTTTCTCTCCCACACTTTTTGTCTAAGTTCTTAATTTCTAAAAGTTGGATATACAAAAAAATTAAAATTAAAATTAAAAGGCCAAAATAGTGAAGGCAGCAGGCCTGTATTATATTCAAAACATGAGAGCAATGAAGCATGGGATGTGAAAGCTGCTGGGGAGGTCAATGTAATACAGTCTACATTATTTTCCTGCTAAATGACAAAAGTGAAACTGACCTAGCTGATATCCCCATATTCATTAACTATGTATTCATTAATTATGTATGAACTACTATGCACAAGCAACAAAAACACTAAGCAAATCTTGCTATAATGAGATCAGGCATGAAGTTTCATAACTTTAAGCCACAAAATATACCTGAGCTTCTGGAAACAAGATCCTGCAGACCAACTAGGGGAAAATCTGCATCAATCTTTTCAATATAGCCTCTCCTGGGTGAGTTTTCAGAAAACTTGGCAGATTCTAGAGGAACGACTACTGCTGCCACATTGTCCATACTGCCCTTTTCGAAGGCAGTTTTAACAATAAATTCTGCCAATGAAAAGGAAGATGAAGGGGTACACTCGGATCTCATGTTACTGAAACGGTGTACTTCCCACAACAAATCACAAACATCCTGCACGCTCATCTTCTCAAAAACACCATCAGATGCAGCCACCAAATAGCTATCATTAGCAGTCAGAGGTTGCCAATCAGTCACTTCTGGTGCAGATATAACACCATATCTGTTACAATTCATTAAAAGAAATGAATTTCAACATAAAACTTTAGGTTGTAAAGAAACTAGTAATCCTAAAATCTTAAGTCGTTAAACTTAAAAGATGGTCCATAAATGGTTCTCATTTATTCATATTTTACATGGTGGTTATGGGCCACACATAATTACTTTGGTCTTGAACATGGACAAAGCAAAGGCACACCCTTACATTTTTGCTGGAGAATTTTCAAATCAGAAATGGGAGGTGCTTTAAATTTACACTCTCCAATGTGAACCAGCTACCTCAAATTGTTTCCACGTTATATGAGGCTGCTGACATGTCTTGAAATATACACAAGCTTTAGCTTGGGATTTATGAAAAGAATTTCCACTGAACCTACCCTTTAAGGAATACATCACCAATAGCTCGTGAAACAGCCAGCTGACCATTTATACGTGGCACCCCGCCCCAAGTTAGAACCTCACCACCAGCTGTTTCCACTCGAATTCTTTCATCGTCTCTGTCTGGGTGATGATCACTGGTCAATTCTTTCACTGCAAAATGAGTGAGTCCTTGGGAGGAAACCAATCTATACTTGTCACGGTCCCACACAGAAACAGAACCGTCATGCTCTTTCTGCCTGTGTACCTTTATTAATGAGGCTACAAATCACAAGGAATAGAATGAACAACATTTTAGTCATGTTTCCTTACAATGAAAAAAGTAAGCTTGCCAGCATGCATATCCACAAATCATATTTAGACAACAGAAAAGAATAAAATGGTAATATAAAATATTCTCATTATGCATGATAAACTTGTGTATGATCATTATAGTTTAATTACATTTTACAATGTTTCTCACCTTTCGCCTCTTTAGGAGACAGAAATTTTTCAGAACACAAGAAAGCCTTGGAGTCTCCAATATTGGCAACCAAAACTTTATCATCTGCAACCAATGCAATGGTTGCCGTAGATCCCGAATAGAGGCTACTTCTAGAGGCTTCCTTCATGATACAACTGAAAGATATCAATGCAAGAACATGTACAAAAAAAGCATCGTATAATTTTTTTTTTTAAAAACTGAACAGAAAGTCAAACTTACCTCAGAAAACTTTGCATCTATATCATGGATTGCTCTCAACAATGCTTCCTTCAAAATTTCCAAGTGAAAAGAATCATCAAAATTTGCAGTAAACGTCTTCTGAAACCTGGAAAATTATTTTGTAAACCCATGAAACAACTATAAAGCAAAATCAAATGTAGTAAAGAGTAAAGTAGACAATAAAAATTAGCACTGACCTAACTAAATTACATTTGCAACTAACATATTTTTGTTTATAATTTCATAAAAGGAAATAGTATGAACGTTACTATTAATAAAAGAGAAAGTGGAAATGCATAAACACCTTTCATTGTATAACTCGTGCCAACCTAGAAGCTCTTTCCATCTTTGAAGCAAATTTACCCAATCACGACCTCTCTTATAAGGCCATGATCCTATTGATGTTTTGAACATAACAGAATACGCAGCATCAATAAGAAAATAAGTATGCAAAATGAAATACTCAACCAAAAGTTTTGACGCCGTGTCACTAGCTTCTGCGCCATTATGACCATCGAAAACCGCTACAATCCCAACCACAACCTCCTTGATCCCGTTTACACCTGAAAATCACGAGTTAGAAGGAACGGTTGAAACGAAGGTTCTAGAAGGATTAGAAGATGAGAATGCGAAGGAACCAGGGAATGGAATATGAAGGTCTTGGAGACAGAGAGTGCGATCCTCTTGGGAGATTCTGCGTCCTTGGAGGATCGCGTTGTGGCAACGCGCGGTGGATTGAGAAGGGGAATTGTAATCGGAGAGCTTCCAGAGAGGGCATTTTGGGGATTTGAAAACCGCGGGTGCACCACCGTTATTGTAGACCGTCAAGCATGTGGATGATTCGGAGTGAGTGAAGGGGATTGAAAGAAGAAACACGAAGAAGAAGAAGAAGAAGAATAAGTGTGGTGATGGAAAATGACTCATGAAGGATTATTTGCCAATTAAGTTTAGATAATCTAATTTATAAAAGTATTTATCATTTTTACTGGGAGAGTTATCTTACATATCTATGGATATTCTTAGTTGGGATAGAATTATTCTAATGTAAGGATACATGTGAGAAACAAAAAAACAGTATTATTACCAAACACCGATGTTAAAAGAAGTTATTGAATGTGTGGAACAAAATGAACTTATTGGGCTAACACATAATTTAAGAGGCTGACCCGCAAGCCCAACTTCTGCTGAGTCTTCTGATTTTTTTGTAACTGAAAATTTTATTGAAAACTGTAGTGCAAGCAATACTTCAGCAAGAAATAGGTAACATATAAATAAATATAAACCAGTAAAAGAAAAGTGTGATGCAGCAAATTGTATATTGTTTTGTTAAAGTTGGGTGGGTAGATAGGTTTTTAGGGTGATATATAGGTGATTGTCGTGATTCATTTCGCAATATATGAATGAAATTCTTCTGTCCCAAAATAATGGTATCTCTCTATCTCTAACCAATAGAATTGTCCTGAAAAGTGTAAAAGTAATAGTTTTTATAAAAAGTAATAGTTTTTATAAGGATGGAGACATGAATGAGGATAATTGATTCCCACTCCACAATGTATAGTCTTTAGAGCATGACATAACTGTGGGGGAAAAGTCTAAGGATGATAATTAGATGAATTTGAATGAATATAAATTTAGATCATAATAGATGAAAAGTCATATACTAATCCATATAAATACAACCCACATTTTTATGCAGATGGTTCACTTATTAAACTTATATTTCCCGTATTGAATTTAATGTATCATGTATCGAATTGTTAATAAAAAATTCTTATAATAATAATATTGTAAAACATGACCAACTCATAAATACACAAGATCATAGTACGAACATTTTTGTTAGGAACGAATACTCAATTGTACATAGGCTATTATGTTGTACCAGAGACACATTCATTGATTCATGAAAGTGCGTAGTACGAACATTATTTTGAATGAGACAGTGACGAGTGTCTCTGGAAAGAGTATAAATGTTTTGTTCAGTCCTTGTTCTGTCTTAAAAACTGAAAGCAACTAATCCTGGTGCATGTTCTTCAATGCTCGAAACTAGTAACCAGATTGTGCTTTACAACAAAGGGCAACACAACAGAATCTACTCTATGCAATTATATTCTTCTAAGAATTATGAGTTGGTAGATATATGATAGTGTCGTTAGATTCATGTAGTTAACCTCACAATACGGTCAACTAGTTAGTGGAGAATTAGAAGATATCATGTATGGCAGATTTTATTGGAGAATTTTGTATTCTTTCCTTTTCCTTGTTTATTTTTTACATTTTATAGGAGGACTTAGATAGAGAGGTGAGGCAATTTGGGATGAAGTGGAAAATTGGCTACTTTATTCTAATTTATATCTCGAACCAATGATACTGAAGCAAGTAAAAATAGAAAAAATAATAAATACTTAATTTTTTTAATTAAAATGATATGTTTTCATTAAATCAGGACACGATTTGAGATATAATTTGAAATAGTACACCATTGCTTATATATGAAACCCTTAATACCACCATAATAAATCAACAACATAAACAAAGCCTTTTATGGGTTGAGACTTAAAAGTTGAGTGGCTTGAAAATATTCATAATCACTGACTATCTGGGCCTTATAAATGATAGAGAAGCAACAAAGATAACCCGAAAACAGAATTTATAAATAAATATAGGCTTAACATGTTGTGTTTGCCTCCAGATACAAATATTAATTCTTCAACGCTTTTACTATAATTTCATCGAGTATAAGCCTAATTATGCTAAACGTACCTTAAAAATTCTTCTAGAATCCTAGAAATAATTAGCATAAGATTCATATAATTAATGATTTATTCTTATAGATAGATATTGTCAGGTGTGAATAGCAACATAGTCAAAGGGGGCATGAAAGAATTGTGCCCACGGTCCCCTCCTTGTCCTTCTATATCTTTTTTCTCAATCTTTTGTATCTATGAAAATAGTAAATAACGTATAAATCTTTATACTAATATGTATAAATATTACATAATAATAGCAAAACAAAATATTAAATAAATTTTGACATTCACTTATAGATGTTAATTAATTATATATAACATTGATTATTTTACTTTATTTTAATTATCTGTAATATGATACTATTACAATAACATATTTGAAGTGACATCCCTACATTTCTTTCCCCGAATTTGCATTACTATGGTGAAACACTAGGAGGAACATAGAACATGTCATGGTATTCTAAATAAGAAAGGCAAAAGGTTGTATCTATTATATAACATGCTATTATTTGGTGTTTAATTTCGGAACAATGTTGTTCTTATTGGTGGATTTAATAAGTCACGTTTGTGGTATTGGGTGAATGTGATAGTAATAATATAAGATTATTTTTAGTGTAATATCTATATTAAAGATTTATACACGGTTATATCAGTGCATCATTCATTATTGATTTTTATTATTTTTATTTAAAATGAATGATGATTGAAAATAACGATGTAATGACAGTATAAAAATTCTTACACTATTAGTATATACATATTTTTCTCATTATTTTTTATGATTGGTACGTCCCCATTAGGGAGTATTTTGTAAGAGTTCTGAATATTAATATAAGTGTGTAAGTTATCATATGTTAAAAATGAAAACAAAAACATTGTTATTATAGGGAATAATAAAACTTATACATGCGTGAAAAGAATATTAATGCAATAAGCTGAAAATATGGTTGCATTTTTCTAATTATATATGATTATAAAAGAGTTATTAGAGGGTATGATATGCGATAATGTGAGAATCTATAATAGAAGAACCCGTGAATAATTTATGGCCCCCATGGAGATGAAGTATTCTTTTCCTCTCATCATCAATATGCCTCTTTCTCTCTGCATGCAGAATATTGCAGAACTATACAGTATATAAGAGGAATATATTATTATATGTATATAAGGGAATTAGATGAAATTGGAAAACCAAGAGGCCTGAAAAACTATTATGAGATTGTTATCATAACCTCACATGTGTACATCAATCACTTAGAAAGGAAATAGAATATATCTATCAACTTGGGAAGAAGATTCATATGTATATATGGTTTCATCATCCTCATCTTTAAAATGTAATATTATTTGGAAGCGTGCACTAGTCAATATGTTAATGATATATCCCTAGGGCATGCATATTATATGTGATCAAGTGTGCGCTAGTTCATCTTGGAATTAGAGATGCCAAAACGGGCCACTGGCCCGTTTAGCCTGCGTCCGTAAATGTCCGCAAAATTTTAAGCGAGTGCAAACATGTCTGCATTGGTTAGCGGACAAAATTTAATGCGCTGCCCGTTTTAAAACGGACTAATGAGCTTGCGGGTGGCCCGCGTGGAATGTTGAATAATTAAAAAAAATCATATAATAAATGAAATTAAATTAAATCACATTATATTACAATTTTTTTAGGGATTAAAAATCACATTACAACATAATTAAGTTAAAATTTTCTTACTTTTTCCTTAAATTATGTTTATGAGCCGCCCACATGCCCAACGGAAATGCCCACAAACTTGACAGGCAAAACGAACAAATGAGCAAAATTTGTATGCTCTACTTGGAATGAGTGTAATTTTACTTTTCAATTTTTATTGACCTTTTCCTTCTTTTCTTTTCAATGAAAATAATTCTTACATGGTTGAGGTGGATTATAGGGATTGTGTATGATTTATATTCCACTTAATTATATAATTCTGGATTTAGTAAAATAACTTATTTCTTACATCGAACTATAAAATTATTGGATTCAAATCTTCTTCAATAATGAATAGACATATTGATAAGTGCCAAAAATAAAATCTTAAGGATCAAAACTTTTATTTATTTTTAAACCAACGTGCGAAATACCGGAGAATACATTACTATAGAGGAACTCAATTAAAAATTATTCAATCTGTTCTAAATGCTTTGGTTTTTTAGTCAATCTATATTTAATTTTTATCATCATTTGTTAAATTAGTAAACTATTTGCATAATTTTAAACATCAAAACTTTTGAAACAATGGGAGTATTTAGGCGCCTACACATCTCAATCAAGTATGTAAAAGCCATCACAATCTTCAATAGTTAGTGTACTAAGAGTTCTATAACAAAGTTTATTAACTGAATTTTCCAAAGCAAGAACTTTGAAGAGAAACAATCCAACTCGAGATCAAGTTTAAAAAATCTCCTCAATCACTTTTATATTATAAGGAAATTATATTCAAGAAACTAATAAAAGAAAAAGCGGTTTAAAAAATGAAGTACTCATTTCCAAAATATTAAATGCATTACTTTTCCATTGCATAATGAATATTTAATTACATTTTCAAAATTAAGTACACATGTCCAAAATATAATGAATATTAATCTTTTCAATTAACATACCATATTTTCATTAGTTTAGAATATGATTTGGGACAATCAATCCTTATTCGTATGGGACAATGAGTGTCAATCCATCTCTACCCTTGTTTGGTTATGGGATTTTTATAGAAAACTCCTGAAATTATAAGCTTAATTTGATTAACCCCTTAATAAAGCAACTTATGTATGAGTCATAAGCCCGTTCAAATCATCTTATTATATTTCAGCAAGTTTATCAATTAGTAGTATCTAATACTAATTCCTTCCTTTAAAAAAAGCTATTCCTTCATATTACAAGAGGTTTGATGAAAACCCACATAGGATTCCAAATTATAAATACATGTACAATACCATGTGGAGATAAAATCTGAAATTGGCCTATACTTCTAATGGGTCCTATTTCATACACTCCTAATGTTTTTGGAATGTAGTTTGAAATTATTGTCTCACAAATTGTGTCATTGCTTATGCTTTCAATTCTAATTGGTTAAGAAAATGTATTCAAATCAAAAATAAAAAATGAAGTATTTTTCTGACTAATTAGAAGTTTAGAACTGATGATACATACAGTGACACAACTTATAGGCCAACACATGTCCATGACCATATGTTTATGCACAAAAATACAATCTTGACCTTCATGCCAATGCAATTTAAAAAAGCAAACCTAAGGCAATTTTCATTAGTGAAATGGATAAAATGGACAATTTGTGCTATCCTTCCATAGCTTTAGATTTGGGTTTGGAATAAAGAAGGAGAAAAGAGGAAAAGAAGAAAACTTTGCAAATTCTCGTTAGTGGGGTTTGGTTGAGCACTTTCTCTACAAACTAGGATGTAAGAGAATAATAATAATAATAGTGAAAGATAGAGTGATAGAAAATCCTCAAGAATATAATGGAGAACAATTATTGATATTAAATTCCACAAACCAAATAATATGTGGGAGGAAAGTATCTCTACTTATGATCGGAAGAACGTGATATTGTATATACCATCGAAACCATGCAAGACCATGACAACTTTAGAAACTCTTATATATAGTTTAAATTTCTTCCTAGAAATAAATATATAGTTTAAGTTTTGTGCTGAATTAATGGTTGTTGTTTTTGAAGTAATAAAATCCATGTAAAAAATTTAAAGATATGATATATGTGTTCCATTATCTCTTTATATAATGGTCAGATTATACAAAATGAAGATCCTCTGTCCCAAAATAATGACGTCTCTTTGTCCCTATCCAGTAGAATTTTAATAAATAGTATAAAAATAATAATTTTTATTTCTATAACTTTTAAGTGTCATTTTTTATTGGATAGGAACATGAATAAGGAGAGTTGATCTTCAGATTATATACACTAATACATTTTTTTATCAATAATGAAATTTTTTTATTAATAGAAAGATAAAAAAAAATTAGGAGAATAGGTGATACTCCTATCCATTAAATTTCTGTAATTAATATAGAAGAAGAGAATTTGAAGAAGTGCTTATCCATTCGACTGATACATTATTATTGTTTACAATTAAGTTGAATTTCAATGAGTGAATCAATCATGTAATTAGCTTTGTGTTTGTTTCAGGCAATTTGCCTTTCACAAAGCTTTTCTTGCTTCTCCTACTTCTATTATGCTTAAAAATATTATTACAAAGGTGTGCTACCTTTCTCTTTTCAATAGAGATAACATTAACCTACCCTAAAAAGTCCCTTATTACATATTTCCCATTAGACTTATAATAATTAATAGATAATTGAGTTAATGAAAAGTGTTTTAATAGAGCGAAGACCTATCCCAATAAATTCGATTTTGAAAAGGTGTTAGCCTTTTAAGTCTAATAGCCTTTCTCTAATCCAAGTCTCTTTTTGTTTAATTTTATTCTCAATGTTCTCTAACAATTTGCCACCCTTCCTTCTTATTCTACAACCGTTATTACCTTCTCTTCCATACTATTATTTATAACAATTTCAAATCCTATGCCGTAGTAAAGAGTTCAATACCAGATGAGATTGTGATACATGACATTGATCAAATTTTAACCGATATAATTTTGACTATTTTTTCAATAAAAAATTCAAAATAAAGAAAAACATCTCCTACTCATATTCAAGTACATGTAAGTAGATGCCTCACTATAGGGTACTAAGTTTGTATTGAGGAAATATCTTATGTTTTTGCACATATTTTTTTGTTGATAATTTTAATATTAACACAGATTTTTTTTTACAATATAGATAGATATGTAAAATATCTTTACAATAACATACTATGCGTAAATATTAAAATATTTATAATTACATGGTGGATGATTCTCTTGATGAATTATATGTAGATTAGACAGGCACACAAATATATAGAAAGAAAAGCTAGGTAGGGGTATGTCTGAAACAAATGTTCAGACAAACAATTCACGGCATAAGATAACGACTTGAAATTAACATAACCCATTGTCGGCGTTCTCTCTCTCTTTTCACGAGATATAATTCAATATTTTCTTTTTTCTTACATTTTATAATCACTCACCAAATCAATTAAAGCAAGACAATGGTGGCTAGTACAATGTTTATTAAGTTAATTTATAATTTTATTATATTTTCTCTAGAATATCAATTACAATACTATTGGTATTCAAGTCTTACAACTAGTATTTTATAATAAATATGATTCAGTATTGGAAACAAATTAAGTGGAAAAAACTTTTCATCTTAAGTTGTTTTGGTCAAAGTAGGTTAGTATTTGTTACGTACGAGATTCGAACTTTTAACCTAGTTTATTTCATTCTTTAAAATTTTACCTTATGATTTTTTTTTAATTTGGTGTTAATGAGACTTGAACCGTCAATCTCATTCACTTAATTCCTTAAAGACATATATCACATGTCCTAAAGGGTGTCTCATTTTCTATCATAAGCCAATCAAAATGTTACTTTAAAAAATATATTCATGTGACAATATATGACTAGTCTGTGACAGAAAATCAGACATTGTTGAAGACAAAAGATTCCAATTCATTCCTTAAATCCTTCACTTTAACCAAGTTATGCCTCCCTAGTCCATGACAACTTCCAAATGAGTTTTAAAAAAAATTGTGTGGCATTACTAGGGAGGTAGTCCTATCCTGCAAATGCAAATAGTGAGACTATTAACACGATTGGAATATCTGATCTGATAGATTACTAAAGAACAATCTTACCATTATACCGAACTTAATAAGGAAGTGAACATAAAACAAGTAAGAAGAACATATTCTTCCTCTAATAATAACAACCTCATAAACAAACAATCGAAATTGTAAAAACAAGGAACAATCCACCTTGTTAGTGCTCTTATGCCTTTCTCTGTCCACGTGTATCCGTGCCACCTCTTCACTAGCGAGGTTCACCTTAATTATTAGTTGTGTCCAAACCCAAACCAAAACCAAAACCAAAGCTATACTATAACACTCACAAGCCAAGTGATAAATATATAACTAGGATTTTATAAGGAAGGAACAAACAAACCAAGACATATTAGAATATCGTATCTTGCTTTTCTTACCTTGTATTTTCCTCCTTCTGCTTCTTGTTTTTTCTTCAAAGCCAATGTTCCCTGCACCTATGTCCAATTCCACTCCTTTATCAGAAGAAGCCAGTGTACTCTCTTCTGATGCAAGAATTCATCAGGACTTAGTCTCAACCATTTCTCCTCAACAAAAGATCAAGAAAAAGAGAAGCCTCCCTGGTAACCCAGGTATAAATAAAGTTATATATATAAGCTCTTTGATTCTTCATTATATGATATATGTAATACATATTACATATATTATTTCTTTTTGTTACACATATCTAAATCATAAGGGTTGAGTCTCAGTCCATCATGCAATAAGTCTACCTCATATATATATATATATGTGTACTATCATGCAAGGTTAATTAACTTCTTTTTTTCATTCGAATTAGTCTAATTAATATTTGATGGTGTACATGTTTTTAGACCCAGATGCAGAAGTAATTGCCTTATCTCCAAAGACTCTTCTAGCTACAAATAGGTTTGTGTGTGAGATCTGCAAAAAGGGTTTCCAGAGGGATCAGAATCTTCAGCTTCATAGGAGAGGCCATAACTTGCCTTGGAAGCTGAAACAAAGGAACAACAAAGAAGTGAAAAAGAGAGCCTATGTTTGCCCTGAGCCTTCATGTGTTCACCACAACCCATCAAGGGCTCTTGGAGATCTTACAGGTATTAAGAAACACTATTGCAGAAAACATGGAGAGAAGAAGTGGAAGTGTGACAAGTGCTCTAAGATCTATGCTGTTCAGTCAGATTGGAAAGCTCACTCTAAAACTTGTGGTACTAGAGAGTATAGATGTGATTGTGGAACCCTTTTTTCCAGGTATAAATTATCTTAAATTTAAGTTTTAAATTCTGATTATGGTTGCATTTACCATACTTGCAGATGATTACAAAAAATGCAATCAATACAACTTCAATTGTAGATAGTGGAAACTAACAAAATCACAATGTTATGCTCTCACATGCAACTTTTTATAAAACCATGCTTATATTATATTACTCTTATGCTATATAAAAAGATCCTCTTAATTTTATCTTCTCACAGGATCTCTTTTCTTACATGAGAATGGTAAGGTAGATTTGTCCTGCAATTTATCTCTGCTATAAATGCTGAAGTGCCATGGCAGGTTGCATGAAATTGGACACAGCTAATATAAGTGTCAATTGAAAGAAAGACCAGAACAACTTTACCTGTTTATGAATTCTAAAACTGCCAAATGAATTTGCGGCAACAACAAAAAAACACAACCCCCACATCCTTTTTGTTTTTATCTACTATATTATATATCTATGAGACTATGACTCAATAGCCATTTTGTTATTTGTTTAAAAAGAAGCTTATGATACACACACATGCATGTTATACTATTTTTTGCATTATGTCCAAATATTTTAAATCTTCAATTAGTAGGGGTTTAAGGCTACACAAAAATTCCAAAGTGTGTCAGAGAGTGTGCTCAATAGTTTTCTAGACTACTTCTGATCTTTCTCTCTCTCTACACACATTTGTGTGTGTGTGTGGAGTGGCTGAAGTCTCTGAGAAAATGATGTAGATCTATTTTTGTCTACTGAAAAGTAAAAGAAATAATATAGTTTGGAAAACCTGTGATGATTTCTTACTTTCTCTTAATTTTATTTTATTTTTCTCTGAAGTTCCATCATTGTGGAATCTGATAAATCTGCAAACAAAATCTATGCTAAGTTGCTTTCTTTATTGCTTCATGGTTGATTCATTTTCATTGCTTATCTTATTGTCATGCATGAGATCTAGTTTAATTTCCATATACTTGCACCATAATTTTCATACCAAATTAACAACATATTACACCAATAATCTTTCACCATTTTGAGCCAATGTATATTATAAGTTAAAACCCCTTTCTTCAAGCATAAATTAGCACAACTAAGGTCATCCACATTATAAAAAAAAACCAAAAACATAAGGACATTCATGCATCTATTGTCATTGGTTTGTGCTCCTCCCTCTCTCCCTCTCTCTCTCTCTCTCTCCAACTTTAAATTTGACCCTGGGACACAACTCACGTTCAATTTGGTCCAAGCCTTTGACACTTCACTCACTGTGATCCGTGCTGCTGTACCCCTCCACCATGCACGATTTCCCTCACCTTTTTGCAAACGGGACACACCCTACACACTCTACAAGGACGTAATATGTCTCTCCTTCTTATGCAAAATTCACATTTGCATGCATGATTCATCATTTCATCCTCAAACTCAGATCATACCTAATACCTTAACAAAATCCTCTAATTCCATTTATAACCTTTCCCCCTCAACAAAATAGTTTATGATCATAAGTCTTAACCCACTCACTTTCTTAACATTAGGTACAGAAATATTTAATATTGGATACCTCCCACAAATTTTTAAACTAACCCGCCTTAGTTATATATATATATATATTTATATATTGAGTAAAACATTATTTTTCTCTAGATTCATGTTTTCTCCTCCTTATGCTGTACAAATGTGACCAGTATTATTTGTATAATAACAGTATAACTCATCTCTACCTTTACCATTTTGGAAAAAGAACTGAGATTTCCTATATTTGTTATCTTACTTTTCAATCTTACATTATGCAGAACATGAGATAACACAGCTTTTAATTTTGTTTTTATGTATCTAAAAACTGCAGGAAGGACAGCTTCATAACTCATAGAGCATTTTGTGATGCATTGGCTGAAGAAAGTGCAAGAATCTCAGCAAATCAAATAGCCAACAACTCCACAAACCCATTATCCCAATCTCTCTTCCTTTTCCCAACAACCCAACAAAACAACTTCCAAAACCATTTCACCACCACCCTCAATCCTAGCTGGGACCCTTCACACCAAAACCCTAACCCTAGCAACTTTGCTACTACCCTCCACAACAGTATCAAACCTGAAGCTCAAACCTTTCATATCCCCAACAACAATAACAACCCCTCATTTCTTCACCACCCCAAGAACATCATAACATCTTCACCTTTCAGAAACCTCCAAGTTTGTACACAAAACCCTTCAAACTCTTGTACATCAGCATATCTCTCAGCCACTGCGCTGCTCCAGAAGGCGGCGACCGTCGGTGCCGCTGCCATAACAGGCCCTAATGCTACCGTTAGCATTGGCCAACAACAACACGTGACTCATTTTGGAACAGTGACGACTCAGCTCAACAATTCTGTGGTACCTGATCATAATCACTACAACATGAAGAGGCTAAACAAGAACGAGACAAGGGACTTTCTGGGTCTGACTAACGGAGGAAATAATGTTGACGTTAGCATGAACATGAAGGATATGTTAACGTTCACGGGAAGTGTAGATTACCAGAACCAACCTTATGAGAACCATCACCATCAGCACTCACAGTTCAAGTACCAACAGCAAGGTTTTGGATTCGTTGGGACAACCACTGCCCCTGAGTCATGGGGGAATTGTTGATATGGGGGTAAAATCGGCAATTCACTTTCCCTAATCTCTTGCCCTTGTTGCCATGAATATGTATTTTTTTCCATTTTCAATTACAATGCTTTAATCTCTCTCAGTTTCGTTGATAAGTCATGAATGTATTGTTGAGACACCATTTTTTTTAATCTTAAACCTTCTCGCTTCTTTGTTTAGACTTTTCTTTCCTCAGTTTCCATTATCTAATATATATATATATATA